>NW_028187606.1:0-31939 GCF_964204655.1 Triturus cristatus
ACATTTGAGGAAGCCGTTCACCAGGTAAACATGGGACCAACTCAAATAAACATAGGTGCCGATCACGATCCGGTAAAAAAATTCCCCGTACGACTCGTATCCGGTCTTTTTACCGTACGAATCGTACAAGTGCCGTACAAACTGCCAATTACAATTCGCATGGGAAAAAGACCATACGAATCGCATTGGGAATAATTCCCCACACGTCCTCGGGTCGGAAAATGTGTCCGACACGTCCCCGGACGATTTACCGTACAAATGTGAAAAGTGAAGTCCGACCGCGGAATCACGATCCATCCCGTGCGTCCGATGTTACAACCGTATGGAAAAAACACCGTCCGCACCGAACTCCCATAGCAACCATGGAGACATGTGCCCGCATACGCGCCGACCCCCCCCAGCCCCCGTACGTTTGAGTCGTACCCCCCGTGTATGTACACCCCCACCCGTGTATGTACACCCGTGTACGTTAGAGATGTACCCCCACCCGTGTATGTACACCCGTGTACGTGCCGTACCCCCGTGTCTGTACACCCGTGTACGTTAGAGTCGTACCCCCACCCGTGTATGTACACCCGTGTACGTGTCGTACCCCCGTGTATGTACACACGTGTACGTTAGAGTCGTACCCCCACCCGTGTATGTACACCCGTGTATGTGTCGTACCCCCCGTGTATGTACACCCGTGTACGTTAGAGTCGTACCCCCGTGTATGTACACCCGTGTACGTTCGAGTCGTACCCCCACCCGTGTATGTACACGCGTGTACGTTCGAGTCGTACCCCCCGTGTATGTACACCCATGTACGTGTCGTACCCCCGAGTATGTACACCCGTGTACGTTCGAGTCGTACCCCCACCCGTGTATGTACACCCGTGTACGTGTCGTACCCCCCGTGTACGTTAGAGTCGTACCCCCGTGTATGTACACCCATGTACGTTCGAGTCGTACCCCCACCCGTGTATGTACACCCGTGTACATTCGAGTTGTACCCCCCGTGTATGTACACCCGTGTACGTGTCGTACCCCCGTGTATGTACACCCGTGTACGTTCGAGTCGTACCCCCACCCGTGTATGTACACCCGTGTATGTGTCGTACCCCCGTGTATGTACACCCGTGTACGTTAGAGTCGTACCCCCGTGTATGTACACCCGTGTACGTTCGAGTCGTACCCCCACCCATGTATGTACACCGGTGTACATACATGTTGTACCCCCCGTGTATGTACACCCGTGTACGTGTCATACCCCCCGTGTATGTACACCCGTGTACGTTCGAGTCATACCCCCCGTGTATGTACACCTGTGTACGTTCAAGTCGTACCCCCATGTATGTACACCCGTGTACGTTAGAGTCGTACCCCCCATGTATGTACACCCGTGTACGTGTCGTACCCCCGTGTATGTACACCCGTGTACGTGTCGTACCCCCGTGTATGTACACCCGTGTATGTTCGAGTCGTACTCCCCGTGTATGTACACCCATGTACGTTAGAGTCGTACCCCCCCGTGTATGTACACCCGTGTACGTTCGAGTCGTACCCCCGTGTATGTACACCCGTGTACGTACGAGTCGAACCCCCCCATGTATGTACACCCCCACCCATGTATGTACACCCGTGTACGTGTCGTACCCCCCGTGTATGTACACCCGTGTACGTTAGAGTCATACCCCCACCCGTGTATGTACGACCCGTACCCTCACCCGCATACGTATGTAGCGTACCCCCCACCCCAACCATGTATGTATGACCCGTACCCTCACCCGCATATATCTATGGAGCATACCCCCACCCCAACCGTGTATGTATGACCCGTACCCTCACCCGCGTACATATGTAGCGTACCCCCCACCCCAACCGTGTATGTACGACCCGTACCCTCAACCGCATATGTATGGAGCGTACCCCCACCCCAACCGTGTATGTATGACCCGTACCCTCACCCGCGTACGTATGTAGCGTACCCCCCACCCCAACCGTGTATGTACGACCCGTACCCTCACCCGCGTATGTATGGAGCGTACCCCCACCCCAACCGTGTATGTACGACCCGTACCCTCACACGCGTACGTACGGACCGTACCCCCACCCCAACCGTGTATGTATGACGCGTACCCCCACCCGCGTATGCATGGAGCGTACCCCCACCCCAACATTCTAAGTACGGAGCGCACCCCAGGCCCCAACATCACCACCTTCACACAACATCGCGCATGTACGAGTCGTACCAAGCCAGACATAAGGACAGCACTGTACAACAAAATGGCCCATGTACACACCGTACACATGCTAAAAACGCACGTACACAACCAGGACAAAGCAAAACAACACAAGAATACACCATTCGAACGGCACAAAGCCACAAAACATGTCCAACAAGCCCAAAAACAACACATTCACTGACCTGCAACTGCCAAAATCCAAAACAGAGTCCCAAAACACAACCACTCCTTATAACACACCCACCCAAACTTCAAACACAGCCACACCCACCAATGGACCAATAAAAAGGGCCCACAGACACAAACCATGAGCCTTTGCAACAGACTCACTGCTGCCAGACCCCACAGCCAACCTACAGCACCAAACTAGAACCTTTACTACACCTTACACTTGCACACCTTCACACACACACCTTCACAAACACCCCCCATCACATTCACACACACACCTGCACAACCACACCCACACACCCACAACCATCCACACCCCCCCCCACCATCCACACCCACACTCCTCACCATGCCCACTAACAAGAATCCAAAGTTCACTAGCCGAGAGTTGGAGGTCCTTGTCGATGAAATCCTCAGAGTTGAGCCACACCTCTTTGGAACATTGGTCAGACAGACCAGCATTTCAGAAAAAACAGCCAAGTGGCAGACGATCGTCGATGCTGTGAATGCTGTTGCGGACACCAGAAGGACCAGGCATGAATGCCAAGCCAGGTGGTACGATCTGCGGAGGAGGGTCCGAGCCAAAATGACCGACGAACACAACCAGACCAACGTCACTGGAGGAGGGCCGCCCCGCAGAACCGTACAATACCATCCCTGGGAGGAGAGGGTGATGGCCATACTGCCGGTGGTGGCAGTCGAAGGATTAGAAGGACTCCGAGACCTGGGTGAGTACACAAACAACTCACCTCACATGGGGGGAACGTCATCCACAACCATACTCACAATCAGGCACGCAACCACCCCAAGCTATCGCATGACTCAACCACACTCCATGAACACGCACATGCCACTGGCGCCACCATGCCCCATGCACCCAGCTGGACAATGTCAAGTCACAGGCCACAGAAAACACCAACACGTGACACGGTAAGCCGGATGGCGGGAGGGTGGGCCACAAACATCACATAGTGCAAATCAGAAGCAGACAACAATGCCCCCTGCCCATATGGCCTAGGTCACAGCCAGACAAACAGTGTGTCCCCACACAGGAATGACTTGCCAGCAAATGGCGGACGGCTTGCATCAACACATGGGGGTGACGGCTCATTCTTGCACATGACAGCAGCTAATGAACAGCCAACACTGTGAAAGAGTGGCAGCACACACCACCACAGCAGCGCAGACACAGACACTACACCCAATGGGTGCCTGGAGATCAGAAACAAACTCACATCAACAATCCAAGGGCCATTCAAAGATCTGCTAACAGTGTGTGCCCAGGAAGCTGGGCTGAGGTGACAGAGGGTGACACACAGAGGGAGGGAGAGGGGGACAGAGAGGGAGGGAGACACAGGGAGACGGACAGAGGGAGGAGGCTGACACACAGAGGGAGGGAGAGGGGGACAGAGAGGGAGGGAGACACAGGGAGACGGACAGAGGGAGGAGGCTGACACACAGAGGGAGGGAGAGGGGGACAGAGAGGGAGGGAAGACACAGCGAGACGGACAGAGGGAGGAGGCTGACACACAGAGGGAGGGAGAGGGGGACAGAGAGGGAGCGAGAAAGGGACACACAGGGAGAGCAAATCAGCCTTGTGGTGTGTGGGAATGTCTGGTCGTCAGCAGGTGGACTGCGTGCATGTAGACAAGGGTGGCCAGTGCCAGAACCCCCCCTCTTCCCCATGGCAAAACACAGGGCCATGTCACAACCTGTGCACGAGCACAATGACAGCTACCTGCATTATCTAAGTGTGTGGAACCACTCCATGTGCCCACATACAGTGCTACACAGAAGGCGCCAATGCATGGCTCGCCACACCTGCCCACTCCACTGCTGACTGCAGTCACAATTGACGCAGCAAGTAAGACTGTGCCACACATAGGTAAAGTTGCAAAAGCTGTGCCCAAGGGACATACCCATGCACAAGTGCACTGTGAGTGGAATGCAAGACATATCCAAATTCCCAGAGGAAATGTGCCAACTTAGAAACCAATGAAACATGGATGTTGCATGGAACAAAATTAACATTGTCTCTCTCACACACAGGTCAACGTCGTGGATCACCCCCCAACACTGGGGGGGAAGACTCACAGGACCCGGCTCGGCGGGATGACGGAGCCACCGGCAGCGACGACTCTCACCACTCTGTGGACGAACCCGACCCCGACCGACCTGGCCCCTCTGGTGTCCAACGACCTGCAGCACCTGCGTCAGGTACAACTGGGCCAACCACCACCCCCACTCCTGCCACATCCCAGGAGACACCCAGGATCCCTGCCCCACCACCACAATGCAGCCAGGCTGGCCAGGAGGGACACGGTGTCCCGGACACCCAGGAGGAGGCAGGCGACAACGCCAATGCCACCCCTCAGGGGTCCCGGAGACCCGATGTGCCCACAAGGGCAGGCCAGGTGCAAGTGGGCAGGGGTGGTGGGAGTGGAGGACGGCGGAGGCGCGAGCCTGACCGGTTGGCTGGGGAACCGGTATATTCCCATGTCCGAAACATCCTGGACACATACCGGCAGGACACCTCGGGCATGGCCCAGGTTGTGTCCATCCTCGAGGAGATCAAGACCCAGCAGGCCCAGCAACATGCGGAGCAACATGCCTGTCTACTGCAACACCAACGGCGGATGGAGGACAGACAGGCTGAGATCGTGACGGTGTTCACGGGAATTCACAGTACACTCCGTCAGATGGCCGACAACATGGGCAACCCTCCCTGTGCCATCAGGCATAGAACATCACCACCCACAGGGAGGGATCAGGAGGAGGAGGAGGAGACATCCGATGGAGCATCCCAAACATCGTCACGGCCTGCTTCTGAGGGTCCCCGCAGGAGGGCGGGTCATCCACGGAAAAGACCGTGAGGGTCGGTGCAACAGCACCATCTCCCAGGACACCTGGCCTGGCACCTGGCCCACTGGAGCAACAGCAGCACAGCAGCAAAAGACATTCTCTGCCACATGGACTTGCTGGTCACTGTCTGACCAATGTTGACAAAGACTGTGGCATGGACTCTGAGGATTTCAAATGGCAAGGACACCAACTCCCCTAGTGAACTTTGGATTCCACACACCCGGAAAGCCCCTCATGTCAAACCCCTCCCCCCACCCCAACCAAAATAAAAAGTCACACCATAAAGAGAAGATGCCTACTGATTGCATTATTACCTTACATGTGTCTTGTAAAGTCTAACCATGCCTGAGTTATCATTTGACTTCAACCATCCACACCCTGGGGCCTGAGTCTGACACCGGACACACATGGGTCACATTGTATTAGGCAAGACAGACATGGAGCATCATACACACCCGTGATGGGCCCAACCATCTGAGGGGGTGGCCGCACAACCATGCCGACAGACATATTGAGTACAGCGACAGCCATGCGCAGAGGTCAGGGATCATGTGGAGTGTCCTGGGGGCACCCAGGTATGTGTGGACAGGTGGCAGAACCATGTCCTGCAAGCTTGAGTCAGGTGGATGCAGAGAATGGTGGCCTGGCCAACGTTGGATGCATGGGGATGGCACATGTCACAATACCCACACAGTCATGGACATCATGCACAATACACAGTCTAATCCCACACAAACAGCTTGCATCTTGCTACTCTACACATAGACACATAGCCACTATCATGGAAAACCATGCCAGACATGCCGGATGCACCGTGGCAACACACCAGCATTGACTGAGAAGAGGCACCTTGGAGGCATAGGGACACCTTTATTAGTCATGTATTCGGGATTGCAGAGGCAACTCGGAGTACACATGAACGGGTCATGTGGAGTAACATGTGGGTCCAACACTGGCACCCCCCTTCTGCAGCACAAATGCGTGATAGCCATGGAACTGGCACACAAGTGTCGGCTAACAGCTAAACACCCCCTGCTGCTCACGGAGAGACTGCCATACACCATTGATCCGCTGATGTGGAAGTCCCACACCATGTCAAGCCAATGCAAACCGTATGTGTCCGAGGGCAGTGTAACACACATTGATGCCATCATCACATTCCACAATCCCATCACTGATGACTGTCAACAAGTCGGACCATCTATTCAGGTGTACCCAGCTGCATGTCATGTGTACCATGGTGATGCGACATGTCTGCAGAGGAACCAAACATCGACAGGGGCAGTGTGCATACATCGTAAACAACTGCCACACCCAATACACCCCTGATGCATCCCTTACCCTAAGGAGACTTCCAAACTTGTCCGTGCGTGTAGTGCTGAGTCAGCACACGATGACGTGTCCATGAGGAATAGCAGTGCCACAACAATGCAACCAGCAGAAGGCATGCACAAGTACCTGGGGATGAGAGACACACAAGAAGTCAGCCACAAAAAGCACAGACACTTGCATGTGCATGTACTCGACACATGTAAGGATGACAACATGCCAGGTCACAATTATGACTGGGGAAATACACATCACTGGCACCATCACTCCAGTGACACATCCACACACACCTCTGACTCACGTGGCATACATGCAGATGGACACACACATCGCAACACATGCCACACGGGGACCAATGCGTGCACACACAGACACTGGTACTCACCACTAAGCAAAGAAGTCGCGTATGAGCCGAGTCCGGATGTCCTCTTGCGGAACCACATCCTCCACATCACTAGCCCCATTGCCAAGACCTTCGTCCTCCACGGGTGGATGGTCCTGATCATCTTGATCCAGGATGAGTGGCACAGCTTTCTCAACTGCCATGTTGTGCAGCATGCAGCAGACCATGAAGATTTTGCAGACCTTCGCCGGGGCATATGGGAGGGCGCCGCCGGTCTTGTGGAGGCATCGGAATCGGCTCTTCAGGAGGCCAAATGTCCTCTCTATCACTCGCCTTGTCCGGCCATGGGCGGTGTTGTAGCGGAGCTGGGCCGGCGTGATGGGGTTGCGGAGAGGTGTGATCAGCCATGGCATGTTGGGATAGCCAGCGTCCCCTACATGGAAAGCACATGGACATAAGTAGGACAGGAGAAGCAGTCGTGCTGGAAGTCTACGCAAAATACAGGACAGACAGAGTGTACCCACCAACAACACATGCTCGTTCGTTGCGCAGCTGCATCATCATTTCAGGCACCCTGCTACGCCTCATGATGTAGGCATCGTGTGCTGATCCTGGAAAACAAGCACAGACATGTGAAATCACCATGTTGGACAGACACACCACAAGGGCATTGATGGAGTGGTAGTGCTTGCGATTCCTGTACGCTACCTCCTGTGCCTGTGGTGGTACCAAAGCCACATGTGTCCCATCTATGGACCCAATGACATGGGGCATCCCTCCCAGGGCATAGAATCCACGCTTGAGCCCAGTCAACATTTCAGGGGTTGGGAAATGGATGAACTCATCCAGGTGAAGCAACATGGCCTCTAAGAAATCATGCAGCACACAGCAGAACATGCTCTGGGACATGCCACCAACATGAGCTATGGTATTTTGAAAGGTACCCGTGGCAAGAAAATGTAGGTCTGCCATTACCTTCAGCTTGGGTGTCAGTGCCGTAGGATACCTGTGCAGCGGTTGCAGGTGTGGGGCCAGCCTCGCCGTCAACTCGAGAATCAACGGTTGGGGGAAGCGGTAGCACCGGATACAGTCATTCTCCCTCATGTCAGCCAAGTCCGGAATTGCTTGGGGAAGAGGCGGCGCTCTGCAGTAATTTGGAAGTGACAAGGAAGAGTGAGTGCACTACAACAACAGTTTTTTGGTGCTGAGCACATGTTAATCTGTCAATACACATATGCGACATACGGAGTCAGGTATGTGCCACATGCCCTGGACACGTATGGCTGCCAGGTGACACTCCTACCAAGACCCAGCTACACACGGAGATTGTGAACCTCCACATGCCATTGCATGGGATTAGCTGTGTCCCAGTGTAAGTGAACAGCCAGACGCAACACAGGAGTGACATACATCCACACATCAACAGAAGTAGGATGTCGATTGCAGAGACTGGTAGCGGAACACTAGAGCCACAGGTCACATGACATTACACTAGGACAGCCCACACACCTTGCCATGAAGGTGTACATGTGATGACTCACCACACATTCATAGAGAGGATGCAGACATGTCCTTGGTACGCTACTCCGTGTCCCATGCATACATACGCACCTCACATCCGATACCACATGTGGCCTGGTGTGCGTAACTGTGTGCCATGTCCATCTACACACAGACATATGTTGGTTGCTGCAACAGCTGATGCTTTTGAGGGAGCTCCAACATCAACCTAATGGGAACACACCACACATACATGACATAGACACATCGTGCACTGTGGGTAGTGACATGTCTGGTGTGGTAACCCCTGTACCGGGCATCAGGGGACACTTGCGTGTGTTGTTGACCGTGCCATGGCAGTGACGCTCATCCCAAGTGTGCAGTACGACATGCACACATGTCAAAGGAGTTAAGGGCATGCCTGGCACACATTGCACCGTCACACTTAACATCTGTACACATCTCATTATACATCTGGTGCCTTCTCCACTCAGGAGTAATGTGCCACATCACAGCCTTTCACACCTGTGCCCCACACATGTAGTACTGGCCAGACAATGCCTTGATGTCCATCCATGGACAAGTATATCAGCCCTATTCCTTCCTGTGTGCTGCCTGTCACCACTGTGATGTGTGAAAGGCACCGTACTTTCGCTAAGATGGCCTGTGTCCGTTACCTATCACTATGGGAGTACTGCCGTATGTGTACCCATAGTGATAGTGAGCGTACAGGCGTGTGTACGGTCCGTACCACTATGAGTACGCATACGCGAGAACACCCATAGTGATAGTGAGCGTACACGCGTGTGTACGGTCTGTCGAACTATGGGTGTGCTCACGTATGCGTACTCATAGTGATAGTGAGCATACAGGCGTGTGTACGGTCCGTACCACTATGAGTACGCATACGCGAGAACACCCATAGTGATAGTGAGCGTACGCACGCGTGTACGGTCCGTACCACTATGAGTACGCATACGCGAGAACACCCATAGTGATAGTGAGCGTACACGCGTGTGTACGGTCCGTCTCACTATGGGTGTGCTCGCGTATGCGTACTCATAGTGATAGTGAGCGTACAGGCGTGTGTACGGTCCGTACCAGTATGAGTACGTATACGCGAGAACACCCATAGTGATAGTGAGCGTACACGCGTGTGTACGGTCCGTCGAACTATGGGTGTGCTCGCGTATGCGTACTCATAGTGATAGTGAGCATACAGGCGTGTGTACGGTCCATACCACTATGAGTACGCTACGCGAGAACACCCATAGTGATAGTGAGTGTACACACGCGTGTACGGTCCGTACCACTATGAGTACGCATACGCGAGAACACCCATAGTGATAGTGAGCGTACGCACGCGTGTACGGTCCATCTCACTATGGGTGTTCTCGCGTATGCGTACTCATAGTGGTACGGACCGTACACACGCCTGTACGCTCACTATCACTATGGGTGTTCTCGCGTATGCGTACCCATAGTGATACGGACTGTACACGCGTGCGTACGCTCACTATCACTATGAGTACGCATACGCGAGCACACCCATAGTGAGACGGACCGTACACACGCCTGTACGGGCCGTTGATATGCATTTGGGGTGCCCTAGGGCCCCGGGACGCACCGTACCTGTGTGTGGAGCTCCAAATTACATAGGGGACACATGAGGGACAAGTATTAAGGCCTACATGCATGCTGGTTGTCATGGAGACCCAATTTAAAGTTTGAATTTTTTAAACAGGTGCACAGCAGTAGTCAGTTTGAATGAATCTACTTTGTTGCAATGTGGTTCTGGAGGTGACATCATGCTGAAGAAAAAAACACAATAAGAACCCACTGACTGTGCTAGGTTTGAAGGGATTGAAGGAAACATAGGATGCAAATGTGAGTGACCAATCACTCTGTACTCCTGTGCATGAAACAGGACAGCAAGGCAGATATAAGGCAGCCAGGTCCCATGAGGGAGCACTTGCCTGCACATCTTTGTATTCGACGACCCAGCTGCTGCTACTGATTCCCTGGAACCATGTCAAGGTCTGTGGAGAGGTCACAGCCTTTCACCCTGGAGGAGAACCTGGCTTTGCTGGATGTGATCCTCCCACAGTACCCCCTGCTGTATGGCCGACCAGGGTATCAGGTGAGTGCAGAGTCTACTAGCACAGACTGTGTCCCTTTTTTGTGACTGTGACTTCTGGCATTGTGTCCAGGTGTGACACACATGCTATGTACTGTAGCGGGGGTCCCAGGGGGGGGAATGCCTGATGTCTCCCAGCCAGAGCATGCTGTGGTGCATGTCTGCCGTCCTCACTTGCATTGTGTTTACTGTGACAATCACTGCATGGTGCATGCCACAATCTGCCTGTCTTGTCCTCCTGGGAATGTAGCCTCTACAGTCCTCATGTGTCACAGGTGACTGTACCCACAGATGTGTGTTAGTTCTGTGTACCTGTGCTGAGAGTGTCCACATGATGTGTTCGTACCCAGGACATGTGTGTGTGTGTAAGTCCCCTGTCATGTGGGTGGGTGCATATGTGGAGTGTAGCACCCGGGCTGCATGAGGGATGGAGATACCCTGCCCATGTGATGTGAGCAGGGAGCAGTGCTGTGTGTCTGACGTGCAGAGCCAGCCCCACATCTGTGAGCCCCCCCCGTCTAGTGGCACATGTGCAGAGTGAGGTTTGTCGCTGCATTTGGCAATGGCAGGTGAATGTCCTGTGCCTGTGTGTGTCTGTGTACTCTGCTGCGGTAGCGTCAGTGGCCTGTGGCATGTGACTGCTTTGAGGTGCTGCACATTATCCTGGTGTAGCTTGTGATGCACAGTGTGAGCCTGGATCATTGATTGTGTGGTTGCCCTCATTCCACCTGTGTACTTTCAATGGCACGTACTGCTTTAGCCCTTCCCCAGAGGATCATGTCCCTATGACAAAGGTGCAATGCGTTGGATGCATACTATGCCTTGTTGTAAACAGCAATTTTGTTCAAATATGTCTCTCTGTGACATGTGCCTGGTGTATTGATGTAGTGTCACTTGTTCATCCTCACAGGTAGGCGCCTCTGCCAAGAAGCAGATATGGCTGACCGCCGTCAGTGCCGTGAGGAGTGCAGATGGTCGCAAGCGGCGCCTGGCCCAGGTGAGGAAACGCTGGCAGGATATCCGGTGCTGGACGCGGAGGATTGCACGGGTCCTGCTGGGGGACTCACCTGAGACCCATAAGAACCGCGGGCGCCGCCGTCTGACCCACATCCACAAGCGTGTGCTGGCGGTGGTATTTCCAGACTTGGAGAGGCGCTTAAAGGAGAAGCAGCAGCAGGAAGGGGGTAGGTACATGTGTGTTTGTTGTGTGTCACCAGCATTTGTAAGTGCACAGTTGCATGGATACACTGCCAGGGTTTAAAGGTGCTGTGCAGATCCAGTTACCCACAGTATAGCTGTGCTCTCCTGCCTCCCTTCCCCTCCTTGCAATGTGTTCCCTGGTCTGTGTGTAGTCTCTCCTTCACAAGGTAATGTCGGCTGCCGCTTTCTCCACGTGAACTATGCCTGTAGCATCATGTGTGGGGGTGGTGTGTAACAGGTTTTGGGACCTTGCCTGTGCCCTGTCCAGTTCAGTACATGTGGGTTCCATGTCAGTTGGCACTGATGCTGAGTCCAGACATGGGAGTTAGTCTCTCAAGTGTAATGCCTTACAGCGCGCATGTCCTATGTTGTGGCCTGTGACATGATGTGCATGAGTGTGCGATACGCATGGTGCAGGGATGGTGGCGTGTGTTGCATTCATTCCCATTCAGGACCATGGAGTTGTGTGGCCACTACTGTCCCCTGGGGCATATTTTCCTAGGTGTCATGTGTGTCATCACAAAACGTGGACACTCTCAGTGTCTACAGCATAGGTTGTGCTCTGTGCCATTGTCCCCTGGCACCATGTATAATGACGTAAAATGTAGTGCAAGTGTCCACTGTACAGCCTGACCTGATTTTCCTTGTTCATAGTCACGGTGGCCAGTGCCTGTGTGTCTTGTAACAATCATCTGATGGTGGCCATTTGTACATGATTATTTGGACAGGTGCACCTTGGGTATTTGGCGTCCAATCTTGCATTTATGCAGCCCCTGTGTATTTCACCCAGACCAAGAGATGTAAGTGCCACCTGTGTCTCAACAAATTGTCTCATGTAGGGGGTGGTTGGTGCGGGCCAAGCCTACATGTCAAAACCAGAATTCTCCTTGCTAGGTGTGGCCAGTGTAAGATGTTTGTCTGGACATACACTCAAGGTGCAGTGAGCCAGTCATGGTGGGCATGTTTTCAGTATTACCTATGCAGCATGTGCCTCAAGTTCATGGATATGGTCCCTCCTCATCCCTATTTTCGGCAACGCTGTGTGGTGCAGATGCAGTGCTGGATTGTCCCCAGTGCCTGGCTCCTATGTCAAACTCCATTTCATGTCATTTGCTATTGTGTCATGCTCTCCATGGGTTTTCATTGGCATGGTGGGTCAACCAACTGTGTGTTGCATGCCCTACATCTGTACCTTGTTTTGTAGGTGTTACTGATCTTTCTTTGCAGGCTATGCACTGTAACCTATGTAGATTGGACTCATGTGACATATGTATCAGGTGTGTGATTAATTGCTGTCTCTTCACCTTGCCCACAGCATCGTCGGGGGACACGGAGGGAGACATGAGCACAGACGGAGCGGAGGGACCGAGCACCAGTGCCAGCGTAGACATCGTGCCTGGCACATTGAGTGGTACTGAGGCGGAGGAGAGTGAGGCCGAGGACCTGTCCACTGGCACGACTGAATATGAAGCTGACGGGTCCGAGGATGATCTCTCCGAGTGGGCGGAGGCTGCACCAGCAGCTGACAGCGGCACAACATCGGACCCCGCCCCCTCCATTGCCATCAGCCGCCTCCCACTTGCTCGTGTCCCTTCCCAGCGTGCCCGGTCACCACATGTCTCCTTCCTGCCAGGCACCGCACCCCCTGCCCCTGTCTCCACTGCTGCCGCCAATGCTGAGTCTGTGGACATCCAGCGGCAGTTGCAGGTTGGTCAGGCTGCGATCCTTAATGTCCTCCATGGCCACAGCCAAGTGCTGCACAACATGGAGGCATACTTGGAGGGCATTTTTTCATCGCAGGCTGACCAACGCCGGTTGCTGAGGTCCATAGACTCAACACTGACTGCAGCAGTGGGTCTCCTGCAGCGCTACGTCCCACCCCCTACCCCTGCCCCATCCACACTTCCCACTCCCATGCCTGTCCCACGTACACCCAGACGTCAGCATGCACCCACCACAACAGACACAGGCACCACACCAGCAGGGAAGGTCATACGCACACCTCCTGGCACGCACACACAGGGTGAAGTAGGCACACCCACTGGGTCGGGGGGCAAACGTAAGTCATGCAGCCAGAGTGGGAGTCCGCATTCCACCCAATCCACTCCCTCCAAATTCCCTCCCCTCAGCTCTCCTGGCCACATATCCGGCAAGGACTCCTTCATGGCCGCTCTGTCCCTGAGCCCCACTGTGACACCACCCCGCAAGCGGTCAAGGGAGTCCCCGGTCAGGGTGGTTGAGTCCCCCCCCTGTCCACACCCTCCCCCAGTGGCGCTGCGACCCATCCCTCCGCCCCCCCCCCTCCTTGGGGCCTGTGGTTCCTTCGGGTGCAGGGGAGATGCTGGAGGACCTTGCTAAGGTGTGCAGCGACATCCTGGCCTCCGCCTTTGGCCCTGCTCCACCCCCTGTGGTGGAGTCCTCCATCCCTGCACCCACGACGCCTACCCTTCGCCCTCATGTCCCTGCGGTGCGTGGTCCTTCCCCCCCCACATGATGCCCTCCCCGCTGTGGAAGACGAAGGAGTCTGACTGTGCAGGCAAGCTAGGGTACACGCGTCCCACTGTGTCCCCCATCCAGCTGTGACTCATGGACTGCCCTATGGGCTTTGTAAATATTGAACTTTCTCCACAAATACTATTTTTGCTAATGCTGAATAAAGCCATTTTTTTCCCTTAGATCACTACTGCTTTTCTGGTATTGCTGTTGGTGGGGCTGCTAAATGATTTTGGGTGGTGAACATGTGTTGGGTGTGTGGGAAATGTAGTAGTGTGCTGGTCATAGGGGGGACCCTGGTATCTGTGTGCCATCACAAGGTGTTAGCTAAGTGTCTTTGTTCATGTAAGCAGTTACTGCATGGTGAAATTGTCCCAAGGTGTGTTCCTTCCTCTGTGTACCCTGACATCTTCCCTGCAGGGTGTTTCCACTATGTGGTGCTGAGCTGTGTCTACATCAGCTGGGGGTGTGACGGACTCCTTCAACTTTGCACATGCATGCTGAGCGATGTCTCCACCTGCATCATTCGTGGCATCCTTGGTGGTCACTGTACTTGTGTATGTAGACTGTTGACAAGACTTCATGTGGACATGTTCTCTTTTAGGCGCTATGCATGTGTGTACTCCCAGCCTCGCACACATGTGGTACATGTACTGCAGGGTCTTTGTGCACCTGACTGACAATTGTGGCAATTTGATCTGTGGGTACTCCACCCTTATATTTTTTCCATGGGCAATGCTGGGGGCCTCTGAACCCACCCCTCCTATGTCTGGACACTGCTGTAAGTGATAGGCACCCACCCCTCCTGTGTCTGGGCACTGCTGGGAGGACTCTGCACCCACCCCTCCTGTGTCTGGGCGCTGCTGGGAGGACTCTGCACCCACCCCTCCTGTGTCTGGGCACTGCTGGGAGGACTCTGCACCCACCCCTCCTGTGTCTGGGCACTGCTGTGAGTGATAGGCACCCACCCCTCCTGTGTCTGGGCACTGCTGGGAGGACTCTGCACCCACCCCTCCTGTCTCTGGGCACTGCTGGGAGGACTCTGCACACACCCCTCCTGTGTCTGGGCACTGCTGGGAGGACTCTGCACCCACCCCTCCTGTCTCTGGGCACTGCTGTGAGTGATAGGCACCCACCCCTCCTGTGTCTGGGCACTGCTGGGAGGACTCTGTACCCACCCCTCCTGTCTCTGGGCACTGCTGTGAGTGATAGGCACCCACCCCTCCTGTGGCTGGGCACTGCTGGGAGGACTCTGCACCCACCCCTCCTGTGTCTGGGCACTGCTGGGAGGACTCTGCACCCACCCCTCCTGTGTCTGGGCACTGCTGTGAGTGATAGGCACCCACCCCTCCTGTCTCTGGGCACTGCTGGGAGGACTCTGCACACACCCCTCCTGTGTCTGGGCACTGCTGGGAGGACTCTGCACCCACCCCTCCTGTCTCTGGGCACTGCTGTGAGTGATAGGCACCCACCCCTCCTGTGTCTGGGCAGTGCTGGGAGTGTTAGGCACCCACCCCTCCTGTGTCTGGGCACTGCTGGGAGGACTCTGCACCCACCCCTCCTGTCTCTGGGCACTGCTGTGAGTGATAGGCACCCACCCCTCCTGTGTCTGGGCACTGCTGGGAGGACTCTGCACCCACCCCTCCTGTGTCTGGGCACTGCTGGGAGGACTCTGCACCCACCCCTCCTGTGTCTGGGCACTGCTGGGAGGACTCTGCACCCACCCCTCCTGTGTCTGGGCACTGCTGGGAGTGTTAGGCACCCACCCCTCCTGTCTCTGGGCACTGCTGGGAGGACTCTACACCCACCCCTCCTGTCTCTGGGCACTGCTGGGAGGACTCTGCACCCACCCCTCCTGTGTCTGGGCACTGCTGGGAGGACTCTGCACCCACCCATCCTGTGTGTGTCTGGGCACTGCTGTGAGTGATAGGCACCCACCCCTCCTGTCTCTGGGCACTGCTGGGAGGACTCTGCACCCACCCCTCCTATTTCACGATATGTACGCTTAGAACATACACGGGTGTGGGTTAGCTCCATGCATACGAGGTGGGGGTACGTGTCGTACATACATGGTTGGGGTGGGGGTACGCTCCATGCATACGCGGGTGAGGGTACGGGTCGTACTTACACTGTTGGGGTGGGACGTATACATACGCGTGTGAGGGTACGGGTCGTACTTACACTGTTGGGGTGGGGGGTACGCTCCATACGTACGTGTGTGAGGGTACGGGTCGTACTTACAGTGTTGGGGTGGGGGGTACGCTCCATACATATGCGGGTGAGGGTACGGGTCGTACCTACACTGTTGGGGTGGGAGGTACGCTCCATACGTACGCGGGTGAGGGTACGGGTCGTACTTACACTGTTGGGGTGGGGGGTACGCTCCATACGTACGCGTGTGAGGGTACGGGTCGTACTTACACTGTTGGGGTGGGGAGTACGCTCCATACGTACGCGGGTGAGGGTACGGGTCGTACTTACACTGTTGGGGTGGGGGTACGCTCCATACGTACGCGTGTGAGGGTACGGGTCGTACTTACACTGTTGGGGTGGGGGTATGCTCCATACGTACGCGTGTGAGGGTACGGGTCGTACTTACACTGTTGCGGTTGGGGGTACGCTCCATACGTACGCGGGTGAGGGTACGGGTCGTACTTACACTGTTGGGGTGGGGGGTACGCTCCATACGTACGCGGGTGAGGGTACGGGTCGTAATTACACTGTTGGGGTGGGGGGTACGCTCCATACGTCCGCGGGTGAGGGTACGGGTCGTACTTACACTGTTGGGGTGGGGGTACGCTCCATACGTACGCGTGTGAGGGTACGGGTCGTACTTACACTGTTGGGTTGGGGGGTACGCTCCATACATACGCATGTGAGGGTACGGGTCGTACTTACACTGTTGGGGTAGGGGGTACGCTCCATACGTACGCGGGTGAGGGTACGGGTCGTACTTACACTGTTGCAGTTGGGGGTACGCTCCATGCATACGGGGGTGGGGGTACGGTCCGTACATATGCGTCCCCACGCTATGTGATGCTTGTGCGGGCCGTACCCAGGCCTTTGCCACGTGGGTACAGCCGTCCCGCCATTGTTGGGATGACGTAGGTGTGGGCGGGGTGCGACTCGTACCCACGCTCTTAAGGCGTGGGTACGGGACGTACCTGTATTGTTGTGTTGCCGGTTCGCGTCGTCAGGCACTTCCGTTGTGGCGGACGCTGGCTTTGCTGGACATGCCCCCACCCCCTCGTAGTGACCAGGGCCTGGGGGTCAGGTATGTCCAGGGCATGTGTGCTGTGTGACTTTGGTGGGTGTTTTGTGGCCTGCCCCTGGTCCTGCCCCCCCCCTTTCCCCCCTCCCTTTGTTGTTCTGACCTTCTGCGGCGTCTGCGTCCGAACCTGTAGAGGAGGTCGACTGCTATGAGGGCCGGGATGACACGTAGGTTCGGGTCCATGTCTGTCCGTCGCGTACAGGTACTCCTTGTTCGCGTCATCCTGATTTCCCGGCAGTTTTTGGCAGCCGGAAAATATTCACCGTGCGGGATGACATCGGTGCGAATCGTGATTCCTGGTTCGTGAATGGCAGGCTGCGTGCGTCCCGACGTCACGTCGGCGCTTTCCCGGATCACATTTGTATGTTTATTTTCGTCGGTCGGGGTTTGTACGATTCGTACGGAAATGGAGTTTCCGTGCGAATCGTAATTCCATGTTTGTATATTTTGAACACCGGGTACGCGTCGGACGGAGAATATGCTCCGTCCGACGGTTCATACCCGGTTTTTACCGGATCGTGATCGGCACCATACTGAGCATTTTCTTGAGAGTCACAGAATTCCAAGGGAAACGTGAAATGCTAGACTAGCTAGGAAAACAAGGAACACATTTAGGTGCCAATTCCGATCCGGTAAAAACCGGGTACGAACCGTCGGACGGAGCCTTTTCTCCGTCCGACTCGTACCCGGTGCGAAATCCATCCGAAAATGCAAGTACGATTCATACGGAAACACCATTTCCGTACGATTCGAACAAAACACCGACCGAACAGAAACTAAACACAATTCCGATCCTGAAAGGAGCCGACGTGACGTCGGTACGCATCCAGCCTACGTTTCACGAACCAGGAAGTACGATTCGAACCGACGTCATCCCGCACGGAAAATATTTACCGGCTGCCAAAAACTGCCGGGAAATCAGGACGACACACGCAAGGAGCAGCTGGACGCGACGAACAGACATGGACCCGAACCTACGTGCCATCCCTGCCCTCCTAGCAGTCCACCTGGCGTACAGGAACCGACGCAGACGCCGCAGAAGGTCAGCACAACAACCAGGGGCAAAGGGGGGGGCAGGGGCAGGACACACAACACCAACACATGGTACCAAATCACACATGGCCTGGACATACCTGACCATCAGGGCCTGGTCACTTCCAGGGGGTGGGGGCAAGGCCAGCAACGCAAGCGTCCGCCACAACGGAAGTGGATGGTCACGCGAACCGGTACGTACCCTACCCAGGCCGCAAGAGCGTGGGTACGGAACGTACCACGCGTCCCCCTACGTCACTCCAACAATAGCGGTACGGCCCGTACCCACGTCAGAAAGGCCTTGGTACAGCTCGTACCAGCATTGCTGGGGTCATGTAGGGGTACGCGTGGTACGACCCGTAGCCACGCCCCCAAGGCCTGTGTACGGTGCGGACCCCACGGCCCGCAACAATGGTGGGACGCACCGTACCCACACACCAAAGGCATGGGTACGGCCCGTACCCAGGCACGCAGAGCGTGGGCAGGGGTATGTACGGACCGTACCCCCACCCGTGGAAGTACGGCCCGTACCCCCACCCGTGCATGTACGCCCCGAACCCCCACTCGTGTATGTACGCCCCGAACCCCCACCCGTGTATGTACGCCCCGAACCGCCACCCGTGTATGTACGCACCCAAGCGCCACCCGTGTATGTACGCCCCGAACCCCCACCCCACCCTGGTATGTACGCCCCGAACCCCCACCCGTGTATGTACGCACCCAAGCGCCACCCGTGCATGTACGCCCCGAACCCCCACCCCACCCTGGTATGTACGCCCCGAACCCCCAGCCGTGTATGTACGCACCAAACCCCCACCCGTGTATGTACGCACCAAACCACCACACCAGCCGTGTATGTACGCACCAAACCCCCACCCCAGCCGTGTATGTACGCACCGAACCACCACCCGTGTATGTACGCACCGAACCACCACCCGTGTATGTACGCCCCCGAACCCCCACCCCAGCAGAGTATGTACGCCCCGAACCCCCACCCGTGTATGTACGGACCGAACCCCCACCCCAGCCGTGTATGTACGCACCAAACCACCACCCGTGTATGTACGCCCCCTAACCCCCCCCAGCCGTGTATGTACGCACCGAACCACCAGCCGTGTATGTACGCACCAAACCCCCACCCGTGTATGTACGCACCTAACACACACCCCAGCAGAGTATGTACGCCCCGAACCCCCACCCGTGTATGTACGGACCGAACCCCCACCCCAGCAGAGTATGTACGCCCCGAACCCCCACCCGTGTATGTACGGACCGAACCCCCACCCCAGCCGTGTATGTACGCACCAAACCACCACCCGTGTATGTACGCACCAAACGCCCACCCGTGTATGTACGCACCAAACCACCACACCAGCCGTGTATGTACGCACCAAACCCCCACCCCAGCCGTGTATGTACGCACCGAACCACCACCCGTGTATGTACGCACCAAACACCCACCCGTGTATGTACGCACCTAACACCCACCCCAGCAGAGTATGTACGCCCCGAACCCCCACCCGTGTATGTACGGACCGAACCCCCACCCCAGCAGAGTATGTACGCCCCGAACCCCCACCCGTGTATGTACGGACCGAACCCCCACCCCAGCCGTGTATGTACGCACCAAACCACCACCCGTGTATGTACGCCCCCGAACCCCCCCCCAGCCGTGTATGTACGCACCGAACCACCAGCCGTGTATGTACGCACCAAACCCCCACCCCAGCCGTGTATGTACGCACCGAACCACCAGCCGTGTATGTACGCACCAAACCCCCACCCCAGCCGTGTATGTACGCACCGAACCACCACCCGTGTATGTACGCACCGAACCACCACCCGTGTATGTACGCCCCCGAACCCCCCCCAGCCGTGTATGTACGCACCAAACCCCCACCCGTGTATGTACGCACCTAACACCCACCCCAGCCGTGTATGTACGCACCGAACCACCACCCGTGTATGTACGGACCGAACCCCCACCCCAGCAGAGTATGTACGCCCCGAACCCCCACCCGTGTATGTACGGACCGAACCCCCACCCCAGCCGTGTATGTACGCACCAAACCACCACCCGTGTATGTACGCACCAAACCACCACCCCAGCCGTGTATGTACGCACCGAACCACCAGCCGTGTATGTACGCACCAAACCCCCACCCGTGTATGTACGCACCTAACACACACCCCAGCAGAGTATGTACGCCCCGAACCCCCACCCGTGTATGTACGGACCGAACCCCCACCCCAGCAGAGTATGTACGCCCCGAACCACCACCCGTGTATGTACGGACCGAACCCCCACCCGTGTATGTACGCACCAAACCACCACACCAGCCGTGTATGTACGCACCAAACCCCCACCCCAGCCGTGTATGTACGCACCGAACCACCACCCGTGTATGTACGCACCGAACCCCCACCCCAGCAGAGTATGTACGCCCCGAACCCCCACCCGTGTATGTACGGACCGAACCCCCACCCGTGTATGTACGCACCAAACCCCCACCCGTGCATGTACGCACCGAACCTGCTATAAGAATGGGGTGTGCAAAACACCCCCAGCAGTGCCCAGACACAGGAGGGGTGGGTGCAGGGTCCTCCCAGCAGTGCCCAGACACAGGAGGGGTGGGTGCAGGGTCCTCCCAGCAGTGCCCAGACACAGGAGGGGTGGGTGCAGGGTCCTCCCAGCAGTGCCCAGACACAGGAGGGGTGTGTGCCTATCACTCCCAGCAGTGCCCAGACACAGGAGGGGTGTGTACCTATCACTCCCAGCAGTGCCCAGACATCGGACAATATACCCCATCAACAAGTTCAGTGACCTACAAGGGTGATACCCCAGATGCAGGCGGAGCCATCGCTGAGCCAGCATGGCTATATTGAAAGGCAACCCTCACACATCCAGGAAATGTAGACACAGCACAGCACAGCATTTGGGAGACACCCTGCAGGAAAAATGGCCTGGGCCACAGAGGACGGAACACACCTTGGGACAATGTCACCATACAGTGAGAGCAAACATGACCAAATACCATTTGCAGAGACCTTTGTGATGGCACGCAGATGGCAGGGTACACCCCATGAGCAGCACACTCCAACATTTCACAGACCCCTAACACATTATCACCACCCCAACGCAGGGAGCACCAGCACCAACAGCAAGTCCAGGAAAGCATCAGTGTGCAAAACAAAAAGAAAAGGCTTTATTCAGCAGGAAAATATATCAGAGAAAATGTCCACTATGTACAAGGGCCATGGGCCAGCCCAGCAGCAATGTCCGGGGGGGGGGTACACATCGGGACGTGTGTCCCCTAGCTTGCCTGCACAGTTCACAAGTCCATTTCATCCACAGAAGAGGGGGCATCAGGGGGGAGGGTGGAAACAGGCACCGCAGGGACAGGAGGGGAAAGGGTAGGTGTTGTGGGTGCAGGGAGGGATGAATCTGCCACAGGGGGGGTGCCAGCGCCAAAGGTGGAGGACAGAATGGCGCTGCACACGTCGGCAAGTTCCCCCAGCGACTCCCCCGTACCCAATCCAACCACAGGCCCCAAGGAGGGGGGGGGGGCAAAGGGATGGGTCGCAGCGCCACTGGGGGAGGGTGTGGACAGGGTGGGGGACTCAACTCCCCTGGCCGGGTCCCGCCTCCACCGCTTGCGGGGTGGTGTCATCCTGGGGCTGGGGGGCACACTCGCAGTGGATGATGCTGTCACTGACTGTTGGCCAGGAGAGCTAAGGGGAGTGGATTTGGAGGGAGTGGGTTGTGTGGAATGCGGACTCCCACTGTGGCTGCGTGTTCTACGTTTCCCCCCCGACCCAGTGGGTGTGCCTTCCTCACCCTGTGTGTGCGTGACAGGAGGTGTGCGCTTCGACTTCCCTGGTGGTGTGGTGCCTGTGTCTGTTGGGGTGCGTGCACGCTGACGTCTGGATGTGCGTGGGACAGGCACGGGAGTGGGAATTGTGGATGGGGCAGGGGTAGGGGGTGTTACGCAGCGCTGCAGGAGATCCAGTGCTGCAGTCAGTGTGGAGTCTATGGACCTCAGCAACTGCCGTTGGTCAGACTGCGCAGCCGACATGCCCTCCATGTATGCCTCCATCTGGGTCAGCACCTGGGTGTGGGCATGGAGGACATTTAGCATCGCAGTCTGACCAACCTGCAACTGCCTCAGGATGTCCACAGACTCCGCACTCACCGCAGCAGTGGTGACAGGGGCAGGGGGTGCGGTGCCTGGCAGGAAGGAGACATGTGGGGACCGAGCACGGAGGGAAGGGCCACGAGCATGTGGGAGGCCGGTGATGGAACCTGAGGTGGCGGGGGGATGTGGAGGGCTGCCATCAGCTGGGGGGGCAGACTCCGCCACCTCTGGGAGCTCAGCCTCGGACCCGTCTGCGTCATAGTCTGTGTTGGCAGTCAACAGGTCCTCCGCCTCACTCCCTTCGGCCTCCGTGCCACTCCATGTGCCAGACAGGACAGCACTGCTGGTACTGGTGCTCAATCTCTCCTCCCGGTCCGTGCTAGTGTCTCCTTCCGTGTCCCCCGGCGATGCTGTGGGCAAGGTGAAGAGACAGGAGAAAATCAGACACCTGTACACTTATGTCACATGAGTCAAATATACATAGGTCACATTGCATAGCCTGAAAAGCAACAGGAGTAACACCTACAAAACAATGTACACATGTAGGCCATGGAACACACAGTTTTTCTACCCACCATGCCACTGAGACACAATGGAGATCATGACACAACAGCAAATCACTGCACCTGAAATTTTAGAGAGGAGTCAGCCTCTGGGGACAAATGTGCACAGCACCTGCACCACACTGCGTCGTCAAAAAGGGATGAGCATGAATCATATCCATTTACTCTTGCCGCATGCTGCAAAGGCAATACATGAAACCAGGCCACACATGACAGGGTCACTGCACCTTGAGCGTATGTCCAGTCAAACATCACACACAGGCTAAACCCAGCAAGGAGGATGAAGCTTCTGACATGTAGGCCTTGTACGCACAAACCACCCACACCTGAGACAATCTCATTGAGACGGAGAAAGTATGTACACCTCTTACTCTGGGATGGAAACACATGGCCTCCACTAATTCATGACTGTAAACACACAGCCCCTGGTGGCCATGTCCACACATCATTGACAGGCAAACATCATCAGATTGTCTCAACAACACACACAGGTAATGCCCACTGTGAGTATGCACAAGCAAAATGGGTCCCCCTGTACAGTGGACACATGTAGCAACCTGTAGGTCCTAACAGTTGAGCCCAGGGTACAATGCCACCCTACGCAACCCATGGCAAAGACACAGTGAATGGCCATATTGTTGGATGACGCACATGATACCTAGGAAGAGGTGCCCCAGGGCACAGTAGTGCCCACACTCCTCCATGGTCCAGGATGGACATGACTGCAAATTAAGCAACCGTCCCTGCACTTAGCAGGCCTCCCACTCAGGCACATCATGTCAGAGGGCACACAATTGGACATGCATGCTGGAAGGCTGTACATTTTGGAGACACACCCCTATGTCGTGATTCACAATCAGTGCCAAGTGACATGGACACCACAATGACTGAAATTGGCCATGGCACACGCAAGGTCCCCATACCTGTGGCACATCACCCCCACACATGATGCTGATAGCATAGGGCACCTGCATGAACTGCCTGCATAAATAACCTTGTGCAAGAGTGGCGACAGACCAGGGAACACATTGCAAGGAGGGGAAGGGAGGGAGTGAGAACAGCACTGTGCTACTTTGTGGAGAAGTTGACGCACTGCACAATCAAACCCTGGCAGTGTATCCATGCAACTGCACACTTACATTGGCTGGGGACACACAACTGACACACATGTACCTACCCCCTTCCTGCTGCTGCCTCTCCTGTAGGCGCCTGTCCATATCGGGGAAGACCACCGCCAGCACACGCTTCTGGATGTGGGTCAGACGACGGCGGCCACGGTTCTTACGGCTCTCAGGTGAGTCCCCCAGCAGGAGCCGTGCAATCCTCCTCGTCCAGCACCGGATGTCCTGCCAGCGTTTCCTCACCTGAGACAGGCTCCGCCTCCGACCCTCTGTACCCCTCACGGCACTGACGGCTTCCCTCCAGATCTCCCCCTTGGCAATGGCGCCTACCTGTGAGGATGCAAAAGAGAGAATACATTAATCCACATGAGCAAAGACACAGAGACACACATATAGAACAATCCTCATTATGAACAGGCCATGGTATGCATGCAACTAATTGCACCTTTGTCATAGGGACATTATCCACTGTGGAAGGCCAAATGCACTACGTGCCAGTGGAAGCACACGGGTGGCATGAGGGGTACCACACACTCACTGACCAGGGATCACACTGTGCCTCACAGGCTACACCAGGATTATGTACAGCACCTCACAGCAGTCACCTGCCCCAGCACACTGATGCTACCTCAGCAGAGTACACAGACACACACAGGTACAGGACAATCACATGGCATTGCCAACTGCGGGTACACACCTCACTCTGCCCATGTGCCAGTAGACGGGGGTGTCACAGGTGTGGGGCTGGCTCAGCACGGCATGCACACAGCACTGCTCCCTGCTCACATCCGATGGCCAGGCCATATCCATCCCTCATGCTGCTTGTGTGCAACACTCCCCATATGCACTCACCCACATGACAGGGGACTAACACACACACCAATGTGCAGGGGACGAACACGGCCTTTGGACACTCACAGCACAGGTACACTGAACAAACACACATCCATGGGTACTGACACCTGTCACACTGGGGGGAACACAGGATCACATCAGGACTGTGGAAACAACATCCCCAGGAGGAGTATGCAGGCAGAATGTGGCATGCACCTTGCATTCATTGTCACAGTAGGCACTATGCAAGTGAGGAGTGCACACAGGAAACACAGCATGCTCTGCATGGGTGACATGAGGCCTTCCACACCCTGGGACCCACTCCAAACAACAGTGCATGTCTGTCACACATGGACACAATGCCAGAAGTCACTGTCACACAAAAGGGGCACAGTCTAAGCTAGTGGAGTCTGCACTCACCTGAACCCCTGGTCGACCATACAGGCTCTGGAACTGTGGGAGGATCACATCTATCAGGGCAAGGTTCTCCTCCTGGGTGAATGGCTGTGACCTCTCCACAGTCCTGGACATGGTGCCAGAGGAATCACTATCAGCAGCAGTGGTCAGGGATGAATGGATGTGCAGGCAAGTGCTCTCTCATGGGACCTGGCTGCCTTATATATGCCTGGCTGGCCTGTTCATGTATAGGAGTACAGATTGATTGGTCAGTCACATTAGCATCCTACGTTTCATCCAATCCCTTCAAACCTACCCCAGTGTGTGGCTTTGCATGGTTTCAGTTTTGATAATGATGTCAAGTCAACATCCACATTGCAACAATGTAGATTCTTTCAAACTGACTTCTGCTGTGCACCTGGTGCTCAAATTCAAAAATTTAACTCAGTCTCCATGGCAACCATCAGGCATTTAGGCCCTTATACTTGTCCCTCATGTGTCCCCTATGTGTTTTCATACATTTACACACAGGTACGGTGCGTTCCACGCCCTAGGGCACCCCACAAGCAGTGATACCGACCGTACATGCGCTTGTACGGTCCGGATCACAATATGGGCGCTGGCGTATGCGTACGCCACAGTAGTACGGACTGTACACGCGCTTGTACGGTCCGGATCACAATATGGGCGCTGGCGTATGCGTACGCCACAGTAGTACGGACTGTACACGCGCTTGTACGGTCCGGATCACAATATGGGCGCTGGCGTATGCGTACGCCACAGTAGTACGGACTGTACACGCGCTTGTACGGTCCGGATCACAATATGGGCGCTGGCGTATGCGTACGCCACAGTAGTACGGACTGTACACGCGCTTGTACGGTCCGGATCACAATATGGGCGCTGGCGTATGCGTACGCCACAGTAGTACGGACTGTACACGCGCTTGTACGGTCCGGATCACAATATGGGCGCTGGCGTATGCGTACGCCACAGTAGTACGGACCGTACAAGCGCGTGTACAGTCCGTACTACTGTGGCGTACGCATACGCCAGCGCCCATATTGTGATCCGGACCGTACAAGCGCGTGTACAGTCCGTACTACTGTGGCGTACGCATACGCCAGCGCCCATATTGTGATCCGGACCGTACAAGCGCGTGTACAGTCCGTACTACTGTGGCGTACGCATACGCCAGCGCCCATATTGTGATCCGGACCGTACAAGCGCGTGTACAGTCCGTACTACTGTGGCGTACGCATACGCCAGCGCACATATTGTGATCCGGACCGTACAAGCGCGTGTACAGTCCGTACTACTGTGGCGTACGCATACGCCAGCGGCAATATTGGCCCAGGGACCCTATACACGCGCTCCGAGCGTATGTACGGTGCGTATAACAACTGTCAGTGGTGACAGGCGGCACACAGACAGGAATGGAGCGGACAGGTATTGCCAAGGGTGGACACCAATGCATTGTCTGTGCAATACCACCTGTGTGTGACACAGGTGTGTCAGGATGTGATGTGGCACTTTACCCCTGAGGTGTGGGCAAAGCACATGTACGATGAGCTGTGTACACATGTCGTGTGTGATGGTGCGCATTGTACCACACATCCCCTGCACTCCTTTGACATGTGTGCATGTCGTACACACTAGTGGAGCCATGAGTCACTTGCATGTCCCAGTCACGGACACCCGCACCTGTCCCCTGATGCCAGGTACACGGAATATTACATATGACACGTGTATGGCTGCGTTGCATGCTGCAACCATGTCATGTGTGTGGCATGTCTTTCCATGATTTTGCTGTAGGTGTGTGATTCAATGTGTCAGCAGTTGCTGCTGCCAACATGTGTCTGTGTGTCGATGGGCATGGCACACTGTTCCGCACACCAGCCCACATATGTGATTTGCCATGAGGTGTGTATGTATCCAACTACACGGAGTATCAACACAAGTACATATCCACATGCTCCCTATGTATGTTCTGTCTCGACATGTACTCCTCAAAGGCAATGTGTGTGGCCTGTCCTATTCCTATGACATGTGACCAGTGCATATCGCATCCAACTACCTGTCTGTACCATACGCATACTACCTCTGCACATGTGTGGATGTCTGTGAATCCTGTGATGCGTGTGCATGTTCACTTACACTGGCCCACAGCTAGTCTCATGCCATGTCATCGTGATCTTGCCCCCCTCCGTTAGTGGCTGTCCCTTGGTAGGAGTGTAACCTGACTGGCGTTCGTGTCCAGGAACTGTGGCACAGACCTGACTCACAACGTGGCATATGTGTATTGGCTGTGTAACATGTGCTCAGTGCATTGACGATGTTGTTGTACAGTGCTCACTCTTAGGTGTTCCTTCCATTTCACTGCAGGGCTCCGCCTCTCCCTCGACGTATGCCAGACATTGCTGCCCTGCATGAACGGGACTGTATACGCCGCTACAGATTCAGCCAACGGTTGATTGATGAGTTGACTGGCCGGCTGGAAGCACAACTCCTCCCGCGCCACAGGTATCCAAGTGCACTGACACCCAAGTTGAAGGTGATGGCAGCCCTACATTTCCTTGCCACGGGTACGTTCCAACATACCATTGCTGATGTCGGGGGCATGTCCCAGACGATGTTCAGCCGTGTTCTGCATGATTTCTTAGAGGCCATGTTGGTTCACCTGGATGAGTACATTAAATTCCCAAATCGTGAGCAGTTGACAGATGTCAAGCGTGAGTTCTATGCCCTGGGAGGGATGCCCCATGTCATTGGGTCCATAGATGGGACACATGTTGCGTTGGTACCACCACAGGCACAGGAGGTGGTGTATAGGAATCGCAAACATTATCACTCCATTAATGCCCTTGTGGTGTGTCTGTCCAACATGGTGATTTCACATGTCTGTGTTCGCTTTCCAGGATCAGCACACGATGCCTTCATCATGAGGCGTAGCAGGGTGCCAGAAATGATGCTGCAGCTGCGGAACGAGCGAGCATGTATTGTTGGTGGGTAGACTCTGGCAGTTCTGTGTTTGGCGTCATCTTCCAATCTCACTGCCTGTGCTGACACACTTCTGTCCATGATGTTTCCTTGTAGGGGACGCTGGCTATCCCAACATGCCATGGCTGATGACGCCTGTCCGCAACCCCAGCACGGCTGCCGAGCACCTCTACAACAACGCACATGGGCGGACCAGGAGAGTCATTGAGAGGACGTTTGGACTTCTGAAGAGCCGATTCCGGTGCCTCCACAAGACCGGCGGAGCACTCCCATATGCCCCGGTGAAGGTGTGCAAGATCATCATCGTCTGCTGCATGCTGCACAACATGGCAGTGGAGGAAGCTGTTCCACTCATACTGGATCAAGATGACCAGGACCATCCACCCGTGGAGGATGAAGGGCTTGGTGACGGGGCAAGTGATGTGGAGGAGGAGGAGGCTGTGGAGGACATGCGGAGTCGGCTCATACGCAACTTCTTTGCTTAGTGGTGAGTTCCAGTGTCTGAGTGTGCACGCATTGGGCCGTGTGTGGCATGTGTTGCAATGTGTGTGTCCATCTGCATGTCTGCCAAGTGAGTCAGTGGTGTGTATTGAAGTGTCACTCAAGTGATGGCGCAATGGAAGGATGTTGTCTGAGGGTCATCATTGTCACCTGTCATGTTAACAACATGATACGTGTTAAGTACATGCTTGCGGATGTGCTCCTTTGTGCTGAATCCTTGTGTGTCTCTCTTCCACAGGTCCATGTGCATGCTGTCTGCTGGTGGCATTGTTGTGCTCCTGCTACTCCTCATGAACACAGCGACATGTGCTGATTCAGCGTCACATGCACGGCAAGTGTTGAAATCTCCTCAGGGTAAGGGATGCCTCACGTCGTTTTGGGTGTGTGAATTGTTTGTAGTCTGTGTGCACTTCTCCGGTTCATGTGTGTTCATTTGCATACATGGTGATCCTACATGGGGAACATGACATGGGGCAGGCTTCACCTGGAGCCATGCTCAGACTTGGTGACTGTCATGTGGCAGGGATTGGGATTGTGATGAGGCCATCATTGTGTGTAACACTGGCCTCGGAAACATACAGGTTGCACCGGGTTGACATGGTGTGTGATTGCCCCATCAGGGCCTCAATGGTGTATAGCGGCCTCTCCGTGGCAGCAGGGGTGTTTAGCTGTTATCCGTCACTTGTGTGCCAGGTCAATGGGATGCCAGCATCTGTGTTGCAATGGGGGGTGCCAGTGTTGCTCCCACATGTACATCCACATGACCTGTGTATGTGTTGACAGAGTATCATTGTCATTCCAACACACATGACTAATAAATTTGTCCCTCTGTCTCCAAGGTGCCTCTTCCCTGTCAATGGTGCCCTGTTGCCACTGTGCGTGCCGCAGGTCTGGCATAGTTTCATAGGTGGTGCATATGTGTCTATGTGTAGAGTGACAAGATGCTAGGGGTTTGTCAGGGAGTGGGAACTGTATTATGCACAAGATGCACAGTTCCATCCACCTCAAGGCAAGAGAGACCATCCCCCAGGGAAACTACAACATCTGTGTAGAATCCTACCCTGCAGTCTACGGACATGTGCCTCACGACTCCCATGGTACTTGTCCATATCCGGAGTGCATCTGCACAGCTCTGCTACTGCGTCGGGCAACCAGGCCACATCAACGTCCTAACGGGATGGGGGGAATGTTTCACAGCCAGCTGCAGGATGACCTTCTAGATCCACGCCCACACTCATGATGCAGCCCACAACCCCAACACAACCATGTGGCACAGTGATCCTAAACTGCATTCTGGCATCTCCATGCATCCAACCTTGGCCTAGCCACCATTCTCAACATCCGCCTGACGCAAGCATGCTGCACATTGTAGGGACACATGTCTAGACATACCTGGGAGCGGCAAGCCAGGTCACTCCACATGATCCCTGACCTCTGCGCATGACTGTTGCTCCCCTGAATGTGTCTGTAGCCACAGTTGTGCGGGAACCACTCAGCTGGTTGGGCCCAGCACAGGTGAGTTTGGTACTCCATGTCTGTATCAGATGAGACATTGGGACCCATGTGTGTCCTGGGCAAGACTGCGACCCCACGGTTTTGGATGGTTGGAGTTAATTCTGAGATCAGGCATGCTTTGACTGTACGACACACACATGTATTGTAATAATGTAGAATCACGGCATCATCTTGTAAGTGTGATTAATTTATTTGTGGTGGGGTACGGGTTTGTGGGGATGACAAGAGGTGCACAGCGGGAGTGTAGAATCCAAAGTTCACTGGGGGAGTTGGTATCCTTGTCGTAGCAAAATGTCAGAGTCCATGCCACAGTCTTCGTCAACATAGGTCAGACAGTGACCAGCAAGTCCATGTGGCAGACAATGTCATGTGCTGCTATTGGGCCAGAGGGCCAGGTGCCAGGCCAGGTGACCTGGGAGATGGTGATGTTCTGCTGACTCTCACAGTCTTTTTCGTGGACGACCCACCTTCCTGCGGGGACCCTCGGAAGCAGTCCGTGACGATGTCTGTGACGCTCCGTCGGATGAATCCTCCTCCTCCTGATCCCTCCCTGTGTCTGGTAATGGCCTTCGCCTGGTGCCACAGGGAGGGTTGCCCATGTTGTCGGCAATCCGACGGAGTACACCGGTCATTTGGGTTTGCACCGCCACGAGCTCAGCCTGTCTATCCTCCATCCTTCCTTGGTGTTGCAGTTGACAGGCATGTTGCTGGGACTGCAGGGTCTTCATCTCCTGGAGGGTCCCCTTGATGTCATTGAGGGTGGACGCAATCTGGTCCATGCCCCTGGTGTCACGCCGGTATGTATCCAGGATGTTGCTGACCTGGGACACTACCGGGTCCTGAGCTGCCTGGTCAGGTTCGCGCCTCCGCCGTCCTCCACTCCCGCCACCCCTGCCCACGTGCACCTGGCCTGCCGTTGTGGGTGCATCGGGTCTCCGGGACCCTGAGGGATGGCATCTGCGTTGCCGCCTGCCTCCTCCTGGGTGCCCGGAGGACCGTGTCCCTCCTGGGCAGACTGGCTGGGTGGTCGTGTGCGGGCAGGGCTCCTGGACGTCTCCTGGGATGTGGCAGGAATGGGGGTGGTGGTTGGCACAGTTGTACCTGACGCAGGTGCTGCAGGTGGTTGGACACCAGAGGGGCCAGGTTGGTCTGGGTCATCCACGGAGTGGTGAGAGTCATCGCTGGCGGTGGGGTCATCATCCCGCGGAGCCTGGTCCTGTGTGACTTCCCCCCCAGTGTTGGGGGGTGTTCGTCGACGTTGACCTGTGTGTGAGAGAGACAATGTTGACAGTGTCACATGTGGCATCCAT
>NW_028187607.1:0-113000 GCF_964204655.1 Triturus cristatus
GACGTGAGTCCCTTGCTCACTTTGCCACTGGATTCAAGCAAGCCTGGCTGAAGACGGCTGAAATGCCAGAAACCGGTCCTAGGAAGCTTGTTTCCGGTCCAGGGAAGACATGGCTTGGCAGTTCGGGCTGGACTGTTCCCATGAGGCACAGGGTCAGACTGATTTGCATATGGCCATGTCTGAACTGGGGTGGCAGAGTGGGCTAAAGAACAGTGATGGATTAAACCCAGATCAGTTGACTGGGGGTGAGTGTTTGCAATGTTCAACACTCCGTCCATCATTTCCTTTGGTTTTTGCTTTGTTCGCCATAAGTTGGCAGGGTATGCTCAGACGTGAGTCCCTTGCTCACTTTGCCACTGGATTCAAGCAAGCCTGCCTGAAGACGGCTGAAATGCCAGAAACCGGTCCTAGGAAGCTTGTTTCGGGTCCAGGGAAGACATGGCTTGGCAGTTCAGGCTGGACTGTTCCCATGAGGCACAGGGTCAGACTGATTTGCATATGGCCATGTCTGAACTGAGGTGGCAGCGTGGGCTAAAGAACAGTGATGGATTAAACCCAGATCAGTTGACTGGGGGTGAGTGTTTGCAATGTTCAACACTCCGTCCATCATTTCCTTTGGTTTTTGCTTTGTTCGCCATAAGTTGGCAGGGTATGCTCAGACGTGAGTCCCTTGCTCACTTTGCCACTGGATTCAAGCAAGCCTGGCTGAAGACGGCTGAAATGCCAGAAACCGGTCCTAGGAAGCTTGTTTCCGGTCCAGGGAAGACATGGCTTGGCAGTTCGGGCTGGACTGTTCCCATGAGGCACAGGGTCAGACTGATTTGCATATGGCCATGTCTGAACTGGGGTGGCAGAGTGGGCTAAAGAACAGTGATGGATTAAACCCAGATCAGTTGACTGGGGGTGAGTGTTTGCAATGTTCAACACTCCGTCCATCATTTCCTTTGGTTTTTGCTTTGTTCGCCATAAGTTGGCAGGGTATGCTCAGACGTGAGTCCCTTGCTCACTTTGCAACTGGATTCAAGCAAGCCTGGCTGAAGACGGCTGAAATGCCAGAAACTGGTCCTAGGAAGCTTGTTTCCGGTCCAGGGAAGACATGGCTTGGCAGTTCGGGCTGGACTGTTCCCATGAGGAACAGGGTCAGACTGATTTGCATATGGCCATGTCTGAACTGGGGTGGCAGAGTGGGCTAAAGAACAGTGATGGATTAAACCCAGATCAGTTGACTGGGGGTGAGTGTTTGCAATGTTCAACACTCCGTCCATCATTTCCTTTGGTTTTTGCTTTGTTCGCCATAAGTTGGCAGGGTATGCTCAGACGTGAGTCCCTTGCTCACTTTGCCACTGGATTCAAGCAAGCATGGCTGAAGACGGCTGAAATGCCAGAAACCGGTCCTAGGAAGCTTGTTTCCGGTCCAGGGAAGACATGGCTTGGCAGTTCGGGCTGGACTGTTCCCATGAGGCACAGGGTCAGATTGATTTGCATATGGCCATGTCTGAACTGGGGTGGCAGAGTGGGCTAAAGAACAGTGATGGATTAAACCCAGATCAGTTGACTGGGGGTGAGTGTTTGCAATGTTCAACACTCCGTCCATCATTTCCTTTGCTTTTTGCTTTGTTCGCCATAAGTTGGCAGGGTATGCTCAGACGTGAGTCCCTTGCTCACTTTGCCACTGGATTCAAGCAAGCCTGGCTGAAGACGGCTGAAATGCCAGAAACCGGTCCTAGGAAGCTTGTTTCCGGTCCAGGGAAGACATGGCTTGGCAGTTCGGGCTGGACTGTTCCCATGAGGCACAGGGTCAGACTGATTTGCATATGGCCATGTCTGAACTGGGGTGGCAGAGTGGGCTAAAGAACGGTGATGGATTAAACCCAGATCAGTTGACTGGGGGTGAGTGTTTGCAATGTTCAACACTCCGTCCATCATTTCCTTTGGTTTTTGCTTTGTTCGCCATAAGTTGGCAGGGTATGCTCAGACATGAGTCCCTTGCTCACTTTGCCACTGGATTCAAGCAAGTCTGGCTGAAGACGGCTGAAATGCCAGAAACCGGTCCTAGGAAGCTTGTTTCCGGTCCAGGGAAGACATGGCTTGGCAGTTCGGGCTGGACTGTTCCCATGAGGCACAGGGTCAGACTGATTTGCATATGGCCATGTCTGAACTGGGGTGCCAGAGTGGGCTAAAGAACAGTGATGGATTAAACCCAGATCAGTTGACTGGGGGTGAGTGTTTGCAATGTTCAACACTCCGTCCATCATTTCCTTTGGTTTTTGCTTTGTTCGCCATAAGTTGGCAGGGTATGCTCAGACGTGAGTCCCTTGCTCACTTTGCCACTGGATTCAAGCAAGCCTGGCTGAAGATGGCTGAAATGCCAGAAACCGGTCCTAGGAAGCTTGTTTCCGGTTGAGGGAAGACATGGCTTGGCAGTTCGGGCTGGACTGTTCCCATGAGGCACAGGGTCAGACTGATTTGCATATGGCCATGTCTGAACTGGGGTGGCAGAGTGGGCTAAAGAACAGTGATGGATTAAACCCAGATCAGTTGACTGGGGGTGAGTGTTTGCAATGTTCAACACTCCGTCCATCATTTCCTTTGGTTTTTGCTTTGTTCGCCATAAGTTGGCAGGGTATGCTCAGACGTGAGTCCCTTGCTCACTTTGCCACTGGATTCAAGCAAGCCTGCCTGAAGACGGCTGAAATGCCAGAAACCGGTCCTAGGAAGCATGTTTCCGGTCCAGGGAAGACATGGCTTGGCAGTTCGGGCTGGACTGTTCCCATGAGGAACAGGGTCAGACTGATTTGCATATGGCCATGTCTGAACTGGGGTGGCAGAGTGGGCTAAAGAACAGTGATGGATTAAACCCAGATCAGTTGACTGGGGGTGAGTGTTTGCAATGTTCAACACTCCGTCCATCATTTCCTTTGGTTTTTGCTTTGTTCGCCATAAGTTGGCAGGGTATGCTCAGACGTGAGTCCCTTGCTCACTTTGCCACTGGATTCAAGCAAGCCTGGCTGAAGACGGCTAAAATGCCAGAAACCGGTCCAGGGAAGACATGGCTTGGCAGTTCAGGCTGGACTGTTCCCATGAGGCACAGGGTCAGACTGATTTGCATATGGCCATGTCTGAACTGGGGTAGCAGAGTGGGCTAAAGAACAGTGATGGATTAAACCCAGATCAGTTGACTGGGGGTTAGTGTTTGCAATGTTCAACACTCCGTCCATCATTTCCTTTGGTTTTTGCTTTGTTCGCCATAAGTTGGCAGGGTATGCTCAGACGTGAGTCCCTTGCTCACTTTGCCACTGGATTCAAGCAAGCCTGCCTGAAGACGGCTGAAATGCCAGAAACCGGTCCTAGGAAGCTTGTTTCCGGTCCAGGGAAGACATGGCTTGGCAGTTCAGGCTGGACTGTTCCCATGAGGCACAGGGTCAGACTGATTTGCATATGGCCATGTCTGAACTGGGGTGGCAGAGTGGGCTAAAGAACAGTGATGGATTAAACCCAGATCAGTTGACTGGGGGTGAGTGTTTGCAATGTTCAACACTCCGCCCATCATTTCCTTTGGTTTTTGCTTTGTTCGCCATAAGTTGGCAGGGTATGCTCAGACGTGAGTCCCTTGCTCACTTTGCCACTGGATTCAAGCAAGCCTGGCTGAAGACGGCTGAAATGCCAGAAACCGGTCCTAGGAAGCTTGTTTCCGGTCCAGGGAAGACATGGCTTGGCAGTTCGGGCTGGACTGTTCCCATGAGGCACAGGGTCAGACTGATTTGCATATGGCCATGTCTGAACTGGGGTGGCAGAGTGGGCTAAAGAACAGTGATGGATTAAACCCAGATCAGTTGACTGGGGGTGAGTGTTTGCAATGTTCAACACTCCGTCCATCATTTCCTTTGGTTTTTGCTTTGTTCGCCATAAGTTGGCAGGGTATGCTCAGACGTGAGTCCCTTGCTCACTTTGCCACTGGATTCAAGCAAGCCTGCCTGAAGATGGCTGAAATGCCAGAAACCGGTCCTAGGAAGCTTGTTTCCGGTCCAGGGAAGACATGGCTTGGCAGTTCGGGCTGGACTGTTCCCATGAGGCACAGGGTCAGACTGATTTGCATATGGCCATGTCTGAACTGGGGTGGCAGAGTGGGCTAAAGAACAGTGATGGATTAAACCCAGATCAGTTGACTGGGGGTGAGTGTGTGCAATGTTCAACACTCCGTCCATCATTTCCTTTGGTTTTTGCTTTGTTCGCCATAAGTTGGCAGGGTATGCTCAGACGTGAGTCCCTTGCTCACTTTGCCACTGCATTCAAGCAAGCCTGGCTGAAGACGGCTGAAATGCCAGAAACCGGTCCTAGGAAGCTTGTTTCCGGTCCAGGGAAGACATGGCTTGGCAGTTCGGGCTGGACTGTTCCCATGAGGCACAGGGTCAGACTGATTTGCATATGGCCATGTCTGAACTGGGGTGGCAGAGTGGGCCAAAGAACAGTGATGGATTAAACCCAGATCAGTTGACTGGGGGTGAGTGTTTGCAATGTTCAACACTCCGTCCATCATTTCCTTTGGTATTTGCTTTGTTCGCCATAAGTTGGCAGGGTATGCTCAGACGTGAGTCCCTTGCTCACTTTGCCACTGGATTCAAGCAAGCCTGGCTGAAGACGGCTGAAATGCCAGAAACCGGTCCTAGGAAGCTTGTTTCCGGTCCAGGGAAGACATGGCTTGGCAGTTCGGGCTGGACTGTTCCCATGAGGCACAGGGTCAGACTGATTTGCATATGGCCATGTCTGAACAGGGGTGGCAGAGTGGGCTAAAGAACAGTGATGGATTAAACCCAGATCAGTTGACTGGGGGTGAGTGTTTGCAATGTTCAACACTCCGTCCATCATTTCCTTTGGTTTTTGCTTTGTTCGCCATAAGTTGGCAGGGTATGCTCAGACGTGAGTCCCTTGATCACTTTGCCACTGGATTCAAGCAGCCTGCCTGAAGACGGCTGAAATGCCAGAAACCGGTCCTAGGAAGCTTGTTTCCGGTCCAGGGAAGACATGGCTTGGCAGTTCGGGCTGGACTGTTCCCATGAGGCACAGGGTCAGACTGATTTGCATATGGCCATGTCTGAACTGGGGTGGCAGAGTGGGCTTAAGAACAGTGATGGATTAAACCCAGATCAGTTGACTGGGGGTGAGTGTTTGCAATGTTCAACACTCCGTCCATCATTTCCTTTGGTTTTTGCTTTGTTCGCCATAAGTTGGCAGGGTATGCTCAGACGTGAGTCCCTTGCTCACTTTGCCACTAGATTCAAGCAAGCCTGGCTGAAGACGGCTGAAATGCCAGACACCGGTCCTAGGAAGCTTGTTTCCGGTCCAGGGAAGACATGGCTTGGCAGTTCGGGCGGGACTGTTCCCATGAGGAACAGGGTCAGACTGATTTGCATAGGGCCATGTCTGAACTGGGGTGGCAGAGTGGGCTAAAGAACAGTGATGGATTAAACCCAGATCAGTTGACTGGGGGTGAGTGTTTGCAATGTTCAACACTCCGTCCATCATTTCCTTTGGTTTTTGCTTTGTTCGCCATAAGTTGGCAGGGTATGCTCAGACGTGAGTCCCTTGCTCACTTTGCCACTGGATTCAAGCAAGCCTGGCTGAAGACGGCTGAAATGCCAGAAACCGGTCCTAGGAAGCTTGTTTCCGGTCCAGGGAAGACATGGCTTGGCAGTTCGGGCTGGACTGTTCCCATGAGGCACAGGGTCAGATTGATTTGCATATGGCCATGTCTGAACTGGGGTGGCAGAGTGGGCTAAAGAACAGTGATGGATTAAACCCAGATCAGTTGACTGGGGGTGAGTGTTTGCAATGTTCAACACTCCGTCCATCATTTCCTTTGCTTTTTGCTTTGTTCGCCATAAGTTGGCAGGGTATGCTCAGACGTGAGTCCCTTGCTCACTTTGCCACTGGATTCAAGCAACCCTGGCTGAAGACGGCTGAAATGCCAGAAACCGGTCCTAGGAAGCTTGTTTCCGGTCCAGGGAAGACATGGCTTGGCAGTTCGGGCTGGACTGTTCCCATGAGGCACAGGGTCAGACTGATTTGCATATGGCCATGTCTGAACTGGGGTGGCAGAGTGGGCTAAAGAACAGTGATGGATTAAACCCAGATCAGTTGACTGGGGGTGAGTGTTTGCAATGTTCAACACTCCTTTCATCATTTCCTTTGGTTTTTGCTTTGTTCGCCATAAGTTGGCAGGGTATGCTCAGACATGAGTCCCTTGCTCACTTTGCCACTGGATTCAAGCAAGCCTGGCTGAAGACGGCTGAAATGCCAGAAACCGGTCCTAGGAAGCTTGTTTCCGGTCCAGGGAAGACATGGCTTGGCAGTTCGGGCTGGACTGTTCCCATGAGGCACAGGGTCAAACTGATTTGCATATGGCCATGTCTGAACTGGGGTGGCAGAGTGGGCTAAAGAACAGTGATGGATTAAACCCAGATCAGTTGACTGGGGGTGAGTGTTTGCAATGTTCAACACTCCGTCCATCATTTCCTTTGGTTTTTGCTTTGTTCGCCATAAGTTGGCAGGGTATGCTCAGACGTGAGTCCCTTGCTCACTTTGCCACTGGATTCAAGCAAGCCTGGCTGAAGACGGCTGAAATGCCAGAAACCGGTCCTAGGAAGCTTGTTTCCGGTCCAGGGAAGACATGGCTTGGCAGTTCGGGCTGGACTGTTCCCATGAGGCACAGGGTCAGACTGATTTGCATATGGCCATGTCTGAACTGGGGTAGCAGAGTGGGCTAAAGAACAGTGATGGATTAAACCCAGATCAGTTGACTGGGGGTGAGTGTTTGCAATGTTCAACACTCCGTCCATCATTTCCTTTGGTTTTTGCTTTGTTCACCATAAGTTGGCAGGGTATGCTCAGACGTGAGTCCCTTGCTCACTTTGCCACTGGATTCAAGCAAGCCTGCCTGAAGACGGCTGAAATGCCAGAAACCGGTCCTAGGAAGCTTGTTTCTGGTCCAGGGAAGACATAGCTTGGCAGTTCGGGCTGGACTGTTCCCATGAGGCACAGGGTCAGACTGATTTGCATATGGCCATGTCTGAACTGGGGTGGCAGAGTGGGCTAAAGAACAGTGATGGATTAAACCCAGATCAGTTGACTGGGGGTGAGTGTTTGCAATGTTCAACACTCCGTCCATCATTTCCTTTGGTTTTTGCTTTGTTTGCCATAAGTTGGCAGGGTATGCTCAGACGTGAGTCCCTTCCTCACTTTGCCACTGGATTCAAGCAAGCCTGCCTGAAGACGGCTGAAATGCCAGAAACCGGTCCTAGGAAGCTTGTTTCCGGTCCAGGGAAGACATGGCTTGGCAGTTCAGGCTGGACTGTTCCCATGAGGCACAGGGTCAGACTGATTTGCATATGGCCATGTCTGAACTGGGGTGGCAGAGTGGGCTAAAGAACAGTGATGGATTAAACCCAGATCAGTTGACTGGGGGTGAGTGTTTGCAGTGTACAACACTCCGTCCATCATTTCCTTTGGTTTTTGCTTTGTTCGCCATAAGTTGGCAGGGTATGCTCAGACGTGAGTCCCTTGCTCACTTTGCCACTGGATTCAAGCAAGCCTGGCTGCAGACGGCTGAAATGCCAGAAACCGGTCCTAGGAAGCTTGTTTCTGGTCCAGGGAAGACATGGCTTGGCAGTTCGGGCTGGACTGTTCCCATGAGGCACAGGGTCAGACTGATTTGCATATGGCCATGTCTGAACTGGGGTGGCAGAGTGGGCTAAAGAACAGTGATGGATTAAACCCAGATCAGTTGACTGGGGGTGAGTGTTTGCAATGTTCAACACTCCGTCCATCATTTCCTTTGGTTTTTGCTTTGTTCGCCATAAGTTGGCAGGGTATGCTCAGACGTGAGTCCCTTGCTCACTTTGCCACTGGATTCAAGCAAGCCTGGCTGAAGACGGCTGAAATGCCAGAAACCGGTCCTAGGAAGCTTGTTTCCGGTCCAGGGAAGACATGGCTTGGCAGTTCGGGCTGGACTGTTCCCATGAAGCACAGGGTCAGACTGATTTGCATATGGCCATGTCTGAACTGGGGTGGCAGAGTGGGCTAAAGAACAGTGATGGATTAAACCCATATCAGTTGACTGGGGGTGAGTGTTTGCAATGTTCAACACTCCGTCCATCATTTCCTTTGGTTTTTGCTTTGTTCGCCATAAGTTGGCAGGGTATGCTCAGACGTGAGTCCCTTGCTCACTTTGCCACTGGATTCAAGCAAGCCTGCCTGAAGACGGCTGAAATGCCAGAAACCGGTCCTAGGAAGCTTGTTTCCGGTCCAGGGAAGACATGGCTTGGCAGTTCGGGCTGGACTGTTCCCATGAGGCACAGGGTCAGACTGATTTGCATATGGCCATGTCTGAACTGGGGTGGCAGAGTGGGCTAAAGAACAGTGATGGATTAAACCCAGATCAGTTGACTGGGGGTGAGTGTTTGCAATGTTCAACACTCCGTCCATCATTTCCTTTGGTTTTTGCTTTGTTCGCCATAAGTTGGCAGGGTATGCCCAGACGTGAGTCCCTTGCTCACTTTGCCACTGCATTCAAGCAAGCCTGGCTGAAGACGGCTGAAATGCCAGAAACCGGTCCTAGGAAGCTTGTTTCCGGTCCAGGGAAGACATGGCTTGGCAGTTCGGGCTGGACTGTTCCCATGAGGCACAGGGTCAGACTGATTTGCATATGGCCATGTCTGAACTGGGGTGGCAGAGTGGGCTAAAGAACAGTGATGGATTAAACCCAGATCAGTTGACTGGGGGTGAGTGTTTGCAATGTTCAACACTCCGTCCATCATTTCCTTTGGTATTTGCTTTGTTCGCAATAAGTTGGCAGGGTATGCTCAGACGTGAGTCCCTTGCTCACTTTGCCACTGGATTCAAGCAAGCCTGGCTGAAGACGGCTGAAATGCCAGAAACCGGTCCTAGGAAGCTTGTTTCCGGTCCAGGGAAGACATGGCTTGGCAGTTCGGGCTGGACTGTTCCCATGAGGCACAGGGTCAGACTGATTTGCATATGGCCATGTCTGAACTGGGGTGGCAGAGTGGGCTAACGAACAGTGATGGATTAAACCCAGATCAGTTGACTGGGGGTGAGTGTTTGCAATGTTCAACACTCCGTCCATCATTTCCTTTGGTTTTTGCTTTGTTCGCCATAAGTTGGCAGGGTATGCTCAGACGTGAGTCCCTTGCTCACTTTGCCACTGGATTCAAGCAAGCCTGGCTGAAGACGGCTGAAATGCCAGAAACCGGTCCTAGGAAGCTTGTTTCCGGTCCAGGGAAGACATGGCTTGGCAGTTCGGGCTGGACTGTTCCCATGAGGCACAGGGTCAGACTGATTTGCATATGGCCATGTCTGAACTGGGGTGGCAGAGTGGGCTAAAGAACAGTGATGGATTAAACCCAGATCAGTTGACTGGGGGTGAGTGTTTGCAATGTTCAACACTCCGTCCATCATTTCCTTTGGTTTTTGCTTTGTTCGCCATAAGTTGGCAGGGTATGCTCAGACGTGAGTCCCTTGCTCACTTTGCCACTGGATTCAAGCAAGCCTGCCTGAAGATGGCTGAAATGCCAGAAACCGGTCCTAGGAAGCTTGTTTCCGGTCCAGGGAAGACATGGCTTGGCAGTTCGGGCTGGACTGTTCCCATGAGGCACAGGGTCAGACTGATTTGCATATGGCCATGTCTGAACTGGGGTGGCAGAGTGGGCTAAAGAACAGTGATGGATTAAACCCAGATCAGTTGACTGGGGGTGAGTGTGTGCAATGTTCAACACTCCGTCCATCATTTCCTTTGGTTTTTGCTTTGTTCGCCATAAGTTGGCAGGGTATGCTCAGACGTGAGTCCCTTGCTCACTTTGCCACTGCATTCAAGCAAGCCTGGCTGAAGACGGCTGAAATGCCAGAAACCGGTCCTAGGAAGCTTGTTTCCGGTCCAGGGAAGACATGGCTTGGCAGTTCGGGCTGGACTGTTCCCATGAGGCACAGGGTCAGACTGATTTGCATATGGCCATGTCTGAACTGGGGTGGCAGAGTGGGCCAAAGAACAGTGATGGATTAAACCCAGATCAGTTGACTGGGGGTGAGTGTTTGCAATGTTCAACACTCCGTCCATCATTTCCTTTGGTATTTGCTTTGTTCGCCATAAGTTGGCAGGGTATGCTCAGACGTGAGTCCCTTGCTCACTTTGCCACTGGATTCAAGCAAGCCTGGCTGAAGACGGCTGAAATGCCAGAAACCGGTCCTAGGAAGCTTGTTTCCGGTCCAGGGAAGACATGGCTTGGCAGTTCGGGCTGGACTGTTCCCATGAGGCACAGGGTCAGACTGATTTGCATATGGCCATGTCTGAACAGGGGTGGCAGAGTGGGCTAAAGAACAGTGATGGATTAAACCCAGATCAGTTGACTGGGGGTGAGTGTTTGCAATGTTCAACACTCCGTCCATCATTTCCTTTGGTTTTTGCTTTGTTCGCCATAAGTTGGCAGGGTATGCTCAGACGTGAGTCCCTTGATCACTTTGCCACTGGATTCAAGCAGCCTGCCTGAAGACGGCTGAAATGCCAGAAACCGGTCCTAGGAAGCTTGTTTCCGGTCCAGGGAAGACATGGCTTGGCAGTTCGGGCTGGACTGTTCCCATGAGGCACAGGGTCAGACTGATTTGCATATGGCCATGTCTGAACTGGGGTGGCAGAGTGGGCTTAAGAACAGTGATGGATTAAACCCAGATCAGTTGACTGGGGGTGAGTGTTTGCAATGTTCAACACTCCGTCCATCATTTCCTTTGGTTTTTGCTTTGTTCGCCATAAGTTGGCAGGGTATGCTCAGACGTGAGTCCCTTGCTCACTTTGCCACTAGATTCAAGCAAGCCTGGCTGAAGACGGCTGAAATGCCAGACACCGGTCCTAGGAAGCTTGTTTCCGGTCCAGGGAAGACATGGCTTGGCAGTTCGGGCGGGACTGTTCCCATGAGGAACAGGGTCAGACTGATTTGCATAGGGCCATGTCTGAACTGGGGTGGCAGAGTGGGCTAAAGAACAGTGATGGATTAAACCCAGATCAGTTGACTGGGGGTGAGTGTTTGCAATGTTCAACACTCCGTCCATCATTTCCTTTGGTTTTTGCTTTGTTCGCCATAAGTTGGCAGGGTATGCTCAGACGTGAGTCCCTTGCTCACTTTGCCACTGGATTCAAGCAAGCCTGGCTGAAGACGGCTGAAATGCCAGAAACCGGTCCTAGGAAGCTTGTTTCCGGTCCAGGGAAGACATGGCTTGGCAGTTCGGGCTGGACTGTTCCCATGAGGCACAGGGTCAGATTGATTTGCATATGGCCATGTCTGAACTGGGGTGGCAGAGTGGGCTAAAGAACAGTGATGGATTAAACCCAGATCAGTTGACTGGGGGTGAGTGTTTGCAATGTTCAACACTCCGTCCATCATTTCCTTTGCTTTTTGCTTTGTTCGCCATAAGTTGGCAGGGTATGCTCAGACGTGAGTCCCTTGCTCACTTTGCCACTGGATTCAAGCAACCCTGGCTGAAGACGGCTGAAATGCCAGAAACCGGTCCTAGGAAGCTTGTTTCCGGTCCAGGGAAGACATGGCTTGGCAGTTCGGGCTGGACTGTTCCCATGAGGCACAGGGTCAGACTGATTTGCATATGGCCATGTCTGAACTGGGGTGGCAGAGTGGGCTAAAGAACAGTGATGGATTAAACCCAGATCAGTTGACTGGGGGTGAGTGTTTGCAATGTTCAACACTCCTTTCATCATTTCCTTTGGTTTTTGCTTTGTTCGCCATAAGTTGGCAGGGTATGCTCAGACATGAGTCCCTTGCTCACTTTGCCACTGGATTCAAGCAAGCCTGGCTGAAGACGGCTGAAATGCCAGAAACCGGTCCTAGGAAGCTTGTTTCCGGTCCAGGGAAGACATGGCTTGGCAGTTCGGGCTGGACTGTTCCCATGAGGCACAGGGTCAAACTGATTTGCATATGGCCATGTCTGAACTGGGGTGGCAGAGTGGGCTAAAGAACAGTGATGGATTAAACCCAGATCAGTTGACTGGGGGTGAGTGTTTGCAATGTTCAACACTCCGTCCATCATTTCCTTTGGTTTTTGCTTTGTTCGCCATAAGTTGGCAGGGTATGCTCAGACGTGAGTCCCTTGCTCACTTTGCCACTGGATTCAAGCAAGCCTGGCTGAAGACGGCTGAAATGCCAGAAACCGGTCCTAGGAAGCTTGTTTCCGGTCCAGGGAAGACATGGCTTGGCAGTTCGGGCTGGACTGTTCCCATGAGGCACAGGGTCAGACTGATTTGCATATGGCCATGTCTGAACTGGGGTAGCAGAGTGGGCTAAAGAACAGTGATGGATTAAACCCAGATCAGTTGACTGGGGGTGAGTGTTTGCAATGTTCAACACTCCGTCCATCATTTCCTTTGGTTTTTGCTTTGTTCACCATAAGTTGGCAGGGTATGCTCAGACGTGAGTCCCTTGCTCACTTTGCCACTGGATTCAAGCAAGCCTGCCTGAAGACGGCTGAAATGCCAGAAACCGGTCCTAGGAAGCTTGTTTCTGGTCCAGGGAAGACATAGCTTGGCAGTTCGGGCTGGACTGTTCCCATGAGGCACAGGGTCAGACTGATTTGCATATGGCCATGTCTGAACTGGGGTGGCAGAGTGGGCTAAAGAACAGTGATGGATTAAACCCAGATCAGTTGACTGGGGGTGAGTGTTTGCAATGTTCAACACTCCGTCCATCATTTCCTTTGGTTTTTGCTTTGTTTGCCATAAGTTGGCAGGGTATGCTCAGACGTGAGTCCCTTCCTCACTTTGCCACTGGATTCAAGCAAGCCTGCCTGAAGACGGCTGAAATGCCAGAAACCGGTCCTAGGAAGCTTGTTTCCGGTCCAGGGAAGACATGGCTTGGCAGTTCAGGCTGGACTGTTCCCATGAGGCACAGGGTCAGACTGATTTGCATATGGCCATGTCTGAACTGGGGTGGCAGAGTGGGCTAAAGAACAGTGATGGATTAAACCCAGATCAGTTGACTGGGGGTGAGTGTTTGCAGTGTACAACACTCCGTCCATCATTTCCTTTGGTTTTTGCTTTGTTCGCCATAAGTTGGCAGGGTATGCTCAGACGTGAGTCCCTTGCTCACTTTGCCACTGGATTCAAGCAAGCCTGGCTGCAGACGGCTGAAATGCCAGAAACCGGTCCTAGGAAGCTTGTTTCTGGTCCAGGGAAGACATGGCTTGGCAGTTCGGGCTGGACTGTTCCCATGAGGCACAGGGTCAGACTGATTTGCATATGGCCATGTCTGAACTGGGGTGGCAGAGTGGGCTAAAGAACAGTGATGGATTAAACCCAGATCAGTTGACTGGGGGTGAGTGTTTGCAATGTTCAACACTCCGTCCATCATTTCCTTTGGTTTTTGCTTTGTTCGCCATAAGTTGGCAGGGTATGCTCAGACGTGAGTCCCTTGCTCACTTTGCCACTGGATTCAAGCAAGCCTGGCTGAAGACGGCTGAAATGCCAGAAACCGGTCCTAGGAAGCTTGTTTCCGGTCCAGGGAAGACATGGCTTGGCAGTTCGGGCTGGACTGTTCCCATGAAGCACAGGGTCAGACTGATTTGCATATGGCCATGTCTGAACTGGGGTGGCAGAGTGGGCTAAAGAACAGTGATGGATTAAACCCATATCAGTTGACTGGGGGTGAGTGTTTGCAATGTTCAACACTCCGTCCATCATTTCCTTTGGTTTTTGCTTTGTTCGCCATAAGTTGGCAGGGTATGCTCAGACGTGAGTCCCTTGCTCACTTTGCCACTGGATTCAAGCAAGCCTGCCTGAAGACGGCTGAAATGCCAGAAACCGGTCCTAGGAAGCTTGTTTCCGGTCCAGGGAAGACATGGCTTGGCAGTTCGGGCTGGACTGTTCCCATGAGGCACAGGGTCAGACTGATTTGCATATGGCCATGTCTGAACTGGGGTGGCAGAGTGGGCTAAAGAACAGTGATGGATTAAACCCAGATCAGTTGACTGGGGGTGAGTGTTTGCAATGTTCAACACTCCGTCCATCATTTCCTTTGGTTTTTGCTTTGTTCGCCATAAGTTGGCAGGGTATGCCCAGACGTGAGTCCCTTGCTCACTTTGCCACTGCATTCAAGCAAGCCTGGCTGAAGACGGCTGAAATGCCAGAAACCGGTCCTAGGAAGCTTGTTTCCGGTCCAGGGAAGACATGGCTTGGCAGTTCGGGCTGGACTGTTCCCATGAGGCACAGGGTCAGACTGATTTGCATATGGCCATGTCTGAACTGGGGTGGCAGAGTGGGCTAAAGAACAGTGATGGATTAAACCCAGATCAGTTGACTGGGGGTGAGTGTTTGCAATGTTCAACACTCCGTCCATCATTTCCTTTGGTATTTGCTTTGTTCGCAATAAGTTGGCAGGGTATGCTCAGACGTGAGTCCCTTGCTCACTTTGCCACTGGATTCAAGCAAGCCTGGCTGAAGACGGCTGAAATGCCAGAAACCGGTCCTAGGAAGCTTGTTTCCGGTCCAGGGAAGACATGGCTTGGCAGTTCGGGCTGGACTGTTCCCATGAGGCACAGGGTCAGACTGATTTGCATATGGCCATGTCTGAACTGGGGTGGCAGAGTGGGCTAAAGAACAGTGATGGATTAAACCCAGATCAGTTGACTGGGGGTGAGTGTTTGCAATGTTCAACACTCCGTCCATCATTTCCTTTGGTTTTTGCTTTGTTCGCCATAAGTTGGCAGGGTATGCTCAGACGTGAGTCCCTTGCTCACTTTGCCACTGGATTCAAGCAAGCCTGGCTGAAGACGGCTAAAATGCCAGAAACCGGTCCTAGGAAGCTTGTTTCCGGTCCAGGGAAGACATGGCTTGGCAGTTCAGGCTGGACTGTTCCCATGAGGCACAGGGTCAGACTGATTTGCATATGGCCATGTCTGAACTGGGGTGGCAGAGTGGGCTAAAGAACAGTGATGGATTAAACCCAGATCAGTTGACTGGGGGTGAGTGTTTGCAATGTTCAACACTCCATCCATCATTTCCTTTGGTTTTTGCTTTGTTCGCCATAAGTTGGCAGGGTATGCTCAGACGTGAGTCCCTTGCTCACTTTGCCACTGGATTCAAGCAAGTCTGCCTGAAGACGGCTGAAATGCCAGAAACCGGTCCTAGGAAGCTTGTTTCCGGTCCAGGGAAGACATGGCTTGGCAGTTCGGGCTGGACTGTTCCCATGAGGCACAGGGTCAGACTGATTTGCATATGGCCATGTCTGAACTGGGGTGGCAGAGTGGGCTAAAGAACAGTGATGGATTAAACCCAGATCAGTTGACTGGGGGTGAGTGTTTGCAATGTTCAACACTCCGTCCATCATTTCCTTTGGTTTTTGCTTTGTTCGCCATAAGTTGGCAGGGTATGCTCAGACGTGAGTCCCTTGCTCACTTTGCCACTGGATTCAAGCAAGCCTGGCTGAAGATGGCTGAAATGCCAGAAACCGGTCCTAGGAAGCTTGTTTCCGGTCCAGGGAAGACATGGCTTGGCAGTTCGGGCTGGACTGTTCCCATGAGGCACAGGGTCAGACTGATTTGCATATGGCCATGTCTGAACTGGGGTGGCAGAGTGGGCTAAAGAACAGTGATGGATTAAACCCAGATCAGTTGACTGGGGGTGAGTGTTTGCAATGTTCAACACTCCGTCCATCATTTCCTTTGGTTTTTGCTTTGTTCGCCATAAGTTGGCAGGGTATGCTCAGACGTGAGTCCCTTGCTCACTTTGCCACTGGATTCAAGCAAGTCTGGCTGAAGACGGCTGAAATGCCAGAAACCGGTCCTAGGAAGCATGTTTCCGGTCCAGGGAAGACATGGCTTGGCAGTTCGGGCTGGACTGTTCCCATGAGGAACAGGGTCAGACTGATTTGCATATGGCCATGTCTGAACTGGGGTGGCAGAGTGGGCTAAAGAACAGTGATGGATTAAACCCAGATCAGTTGACTGGGGGTGAGTGTTTGCAATGTTCAACACTCCGTCCATCATTTCCTTTGCTTTTTGCTTTGTTCGCCATAAGTTGGCAGGGTATGCTCAGACGTGAGTCCCTTGCTCACTTTGCCACTGGATTCAAGCAAGCCTGGCTGAAGACGGCTGAAATGCCAGAAACCGGTCCTAGGAAGCTTGTTTCCGGTCCAGGGAAGACATGGCTTGGCAGTTCGGGCTGGACTGTTCCCATGAGGCACAGGGTCAGATTGATTTGCATATGGCCATGTCTGAACTGGGGTGGCAGAGTGGGCTAAAGAACAGTGATGGATTAAACCCAGATCAGTTGACTGGGGTGAGTGTTTGCAATGTTCAACACTCCGTCCATCATTTCCTTTGCTTTTTGCTTTGTTCGCCATAAGTTGGCAGGGTATGCTCAGACGTGAGTCCCTTGCTCACTTTTCCACTGGATTCAAGCAAGCCTGGCTGAAGACGGCTGAAATGCCAGAAACCGGTCCTAGGAAGCTTGTTTCCGGTCCAGGGAAGACATGGCTTGGCAGTTTGGGCTGGACTGTTCCCATGAGGCACAGGGTCAGACTGATTTGCATATGGCCATGTCTGAACTGGGGTGGCAGAGTGGGCTAAAGAACGGTGATGGATTAAACCCAGATCAGTTGACTGGGGGTGAGTGTTTGCAATGTTCAACACTCCGTCCATCATTTCCTTTGGTTTTTGCTTTGTTCGCCATAAGTTGGCAGGGTATGCTCAGACATGAGTCCCTTGCTCACTTTGCCACTGGATTCAAGCAAGCCTGGCTGAAGACGGCTGAAATGCCAGAAACCGGTCCTAGGAAGCTTGTTTCCGGTCCAGGGAAGACATGGCTTGGCAGTTCGGGCTGGACTGTTCCCATGAGGCACAGGGTCAGACTGATTTGCATATGGCCATGTCTGAACTGGGGTGGCAGAGTGGGCTAAAGAACAGTGATGGATTAAACCCAGATCAGTTGACTGGGGGTGAGTGTTTGCAATGTTCAACACTCCGTCCATCATTTCCTTTGGTTTTTGCTTTGTTCGCCATAAGTTGGCAGGGTATGCTCAGACGTGAGTCCCTTGCTCACTTTGCCACTGGATTCAAGCAAGCCTGGCTGAAGATGGCTGAAATGCCAGAAACCGGTCCTAGGAAGCTTGTTTCCGGTCCAGGGAAGACATGGCTTGGCAGTTCGGGCTGGACTGTTCCCATGAGGCACAGGGTCAGACTGATTTGCATATGGCCATGTCTGAACTGGGGTAGCAGAGTGGGCTAAAGAACAGTGATGGATTAAACCCAGATCAGTTGACTGGGGGTGAGTGTTTGCAATGTTCAACACTCCGTCCATCATTTCCTTTGGTTTTTGCTTTGTTCGCCATAAGTTGGCAGGGTATGCTCAGACGTGAGTCCCTTGCTCACTTTGCCACTGGATTCAAGCAAGCCTGCCTGAAGACGGCTGAAATGCCAGAAACCGGTCCTAGGAAGCTTGTTTCCGGTCCAGGGAAGACATGGCTTGGCAGTTCAGGCTGGACTGTTCCCATGAGGCACAGGGTCAGACTGATTTGCATATGGCCATGTCTGAACTGGGGTGGCAGAGTGGGCTAAAGAACAGTGATGGATTAAACCCAGATCAGTTGACTGGGGGTTAGTGTTTGCAATGTTCAACACTCCGTCCATCATTTCCTTTGGTTTTTGCTTTGTTCGCCATAAGTTGGCAGGGTATGCTCAGACGTGAGTCCCTTGCTCACTTTGCCACTGGATTCAAGCAAGCCTGGCTGAAGACGGCTGAAATGCCAGAAACCGGTCCTAGGAAGCTTGTTTCCGGTCCAGGGAAGACATGGCTTGGCAGTTCGGGCTGGACTGTTCCCATGAGGCACAGGGTCAGACTGATTTGCATATGGCCATGTCTGAACTGGGGTGGCAGAGTGGGCTAAAGAACAGTGATGGATTAAACCCAGATCAGTTGACTGGGGGTGAGTGTTTGCAATGTTCAACACTCCGTCCATCATTTCCTTTGGTTTTTGCTTTGTTCGCCATAAGTTGGCAGGGTATGCTCAGACGTGAGTCCCTTGCTCACTTTGCCACTGGATTCAAGCAAGCCTGCCTGAAGATGGCTGAAATGCCAGAAACCGGTCCTAGGAAGCTTGTTTCCGGTCCAGGGAAGACATGGCTTGGCAGTTCGGGCTGGACTGTTCCCATGAGGCACAGGGTCAGACTGATTTGCATATGGCCATGTCTGAACTGGGGTGGCAGAGTGGGCTAAAGAACAGTGATGGATTAAACCCAGATCAGTTGACTGGGGGTGAGTGTTTGCAATGTTCAACACTCCGTCCATCATTTCCTTTGGTTTTTGCTTTGTTCGCCATAAGTTGGCAGGGTATGCTCAGACGTGAGTCCCTTGCTCACTTTGCCACTGCATTCAAGCAAGCCTGGCTGAAGACGGCTGAAATGCCAGAAACCGGTCCTAGGAAGCTTGTTTCCGGTCCAGGGAAGACATGGCTTGGTAGTTCGGGCTGGACTGTTCCCATGAGGCACAGGGTCAGACTGATTTGCATATGGCCATGTCTGAACTGGGGTGGCAGAGTGGGCTAAAGAACAGTGATGGATTAAACCCAGATCAGTTGACTGGGGGTGAGTGTTTGCAATGTTCAACACTCCGTCCATCATTTCCTTTGGTATTTGCTTTGTTCGCCATAAGTTGGCAGGGTATGCTCAGACGTGAGTCCCTTGCTCACTTTGCCACTGGATTCAAGCAAGCCTGGCTGAAGACGGCTGAAATGCCAGAAACCGGTCCTAGGAAGCTTGTTTCCGGTCCAGGGAAGACATGGCTTGGTAGTTCGGGCTGGACTGTTCCCATGAGGCACAGGGTCAGACTGATTTGCATATGGCCATGTCTGAACTGGGGTGCAGAGTGGGCTAAAGAACAGTGATGGATTAAACCCAGATCAGTTGACTGGGGGTGAGTGTTTGCAATGTTCAACACTCCGTCCATCATTTCCTTTGGTTTTTGCTTTGTTCGCCATAAGTTGGCAGGGTATGCTCAGACGTGAGTCCCTTGATCACTTTGCCACTGGATTCAAGCAAGCCTGCCTGAAGACGGCTGAAATGCCAGAAACCGGTCCTAGGAAGCTTGTTTCCAGTCCAGGGAAGACATGGCTTGGCAGTTCGGGCTGGACTGTTCCCATGAGGCACAGGGTCAGACTGATTTGCATATGGCCATGTCTGAACTGGGGTGGCAGAGTGGGCTTAAGAACAGTGATGGATTAAACCCAGATCAGTTGACTGGGGGTGAGTGTTTGCAATGTTCAACACTCCGTCCATCATTTCCTTTGGTTTTTGCTTTGTTCGCCATAAGTTGGCAGGGTATGCTCAGACGTGAGTCCCTTGCTCACTTTGCCACTAGATTCAAGCAAGCCTGGCTGAAGACGGCTGAAATGCCAGAAACCGGTCCTAGGAAGCTTGTTTCCGGTCCAGGGAAGACATGGCTTGGTAGTTCGGGCGGGACTGTTCCCATGAGGAACAGGGTCAGACTGATTTGCATATGGCCATGTCTGAACTGGGGTGGCAGAGTGGGCTAAAGAACAGTGATGGATTAAACCCAGATCAGTTGACTGGGGGTGAGTGTTTGCAATGTTCAACACTCCGTCCATCATTTCCTTTGGTTTTTGCTTTGTTCGCCATAAGTTGGCAGGGTATGCTCAGACGTGAGTCCCTTGCTCACTTTGCCACTGGATTCAAGCAAGCCTGGCTGAAGACGGCTGAAATGCCAGAAACCGGTCCTAGGAAGCTTGTTTCCGGTCCAGGGAAGACATGGCTTGGCAGTTCGGGCTGGACTGTTCCCATGAGGCACAGGGTCAGATTGATTTGCATATGGCCATGTCTGAACTGGGGTGGCAGAGTGGGCTAAAGAACAGTGATGGATTAAACCCAGATCAGTTGACTGGGGGTGAGTGTTTGCAATGTTCAACACTCCGTCCATCATTTCCTTTGCTTTTTGCTTTGTTCGCCATAAGTTGGCAGGGTATGCTCAGACGTGAGTCCCTTGCTCACTTTGCCACTGCATTCAAGCAACCCTGGCTGAAGACGGCTGTAATGCCAGAAACCGGTCCTAGGAAGCTTGTTTCCGGTCCAGGGAAGACATGGCTTGGCAGTTCGGGCTGGACTGTTCCCATGAGGCACAGGGTCAGACTGATTTGCATATGGCCATGTCTGAACTGGGGTGGCAGAGTGGGCTAAAGAACAGTGATGGATTAAACCCAGATCAGTTGACTGGGGGTGAGTGTTTGCAATGTTCAACACTCCGTCCATCATTTCCTTTGGTATTTGCTTTGTTCGCCATAAGTTGGCAGGGTATGCTCAGACGTGAGTCCCTTGCTCACTTTGCCACTGGATTCAAGCAAGCCTGGCTGAAGACGGCTGAAATGCCAGAAACCGGTCCTAGGAAGCTTGTTTCTGGTCCAGGGAAGACATGGCTTGGCAGTTCGGGCTGGACTGTTCCCATGAGGCACAGGGTCAGACTGATTTGCATATGGCCATGTCTGAACTGGGGTGGCAGAGTGGGCTAAAGAACAGTGATGGATTAAACCCAGATCAGTTGACTGGGGGTGAGTGTTTGCAATGTTCAACACTCCGTCCATCATTTCCTTTGGTTTTTGCTTTGTTCGCCATAAGTTGGCAGGGTATGCTCAGACGTGAGTCCCTTGCTCACTTTGCCACTGGATTCAAGCAAGCCTGGCTGAAGACGGCTAAAATGCCAGAAACCGGTCCTAGGAAGCTTGTTTCCGGTCCAGGGAAGACATGGCTTGGCAGTTCAGGCTGGACTGTTCCCATGAGGCACAGGGTCAGACTGATTTGCATATGGCCATGTCTGAACTGGGGTGGCAGAGTGGGCTAAAGAACAGTGATGGATTAAACCCAGATCAGTTGACTGGGGGTGAGTGTTTGCAATGTTCAACACTCCATCCATCATTTCCTTTGGTTTTTGCTTTGTTCGCCATAAGTTGGCAGGGTATGCTCAGACGTGAGTCCCTTGCTCACTTTGCCACTGGATTCAAGCAAGCCTGGCTGAAGACGGCTGAAATGCCAGAAACCGGTCCTAGGAAGCTTGTTTCCGGTCCAGGGAAGACATGGCTTGGCAGTTCGGGCTGGACTGTTCCCATGAGGCACAGGGTCAGATTGATTTGCATATGGCCATGTCTGAACTGGGGTGGCAGAGTGGGCTAAAGAACAGTGATGGATTAAACCCAGATCAGTTGACTGGGGGTGAGTGTTTGCAATGTTCAACACTCCGTCCATCATTTCCTTTGCTTTTTGCTTTGTTCGCCATAAGTTGGCAGGGTATGCTCAGACGTGAGTCCCTTGCTCACTTTGCCACTGGATTCAAGCAAGCCTGGCTGAAGACGGCTGAAATGCCAGAAACCGGTCCTAGGAAGCTTGTTTCCGGTCCAGGGAAGACATGGCTTGGCAGTTTGGGCTGGACTGTTCCCATGAGGCACAGGGTCAGACTGATTTGCATATGGCCATGTCTGAACTGGGGTGGCAGAGTGGGCTAAAGAACGGTGATGGATTAAACCCAGATCAGTTGACTGGGGGTGAGTGTTTGCAATGTTCAACACTCCGTCCATCATTTCCTTTGGTTTTTGCTTTGTTCGCCATAAGTTGGCAGGGTATGCTCAGACATGAGTCCCTTGCTCACTTTGCCACTGGATTCAAGCAAGCCTGGCTGAAGACGGCTGAAATGCCAGAAACCGGTCCTAGGAAGCTTGTTTCCGGTCCAGGGAAGACATGGCTTGGCAGTTCGGGCTGGACTGTTCCCATGAGGCACAGGGTCAGACTGATTTGCATATGGCCATGTCTGAACTGGGGTGGCAGAGTGGGCTAAAGAACAGTGATGGATTAAACCCAGATCAGTTGACTGGGGGTGAGTGTTTGCAATGTTCAACACTCCGTCCATCATTTCCTTTGGTTTTTGCTTTGTTCGCCATAAGTTGGCAGGGTATGCTCAGACGTGAGTCCCTTGCTCACTTTGCCACTGGATTCAAGCAAGCCTGGCTGAAGATGGCTGAAATGCCAGAAACCGGTCCTAGGAAGCTTGTTTCCGGTCCAGGGAAGACATGGCTTGGCAGTTCGGGCTGGACTGTTCCCATGAGGCACAGGGTCAGACTGATTTGCATATGGCCATGTCTGAACTGGGGTAGCAGAGTGGGCTAAAGAACAGTGATGGATTAAACCCAGATCAGTTGACTGGGGGTGAGTGTTTGCAATGTTCAACACTCCGTCCATCATTTCCTTTGGTTTTTGCTTTGTTCGCCATAAGTTGGCAGGGTATGCTCAGACGTGAGTCCCTTGCTCACTTTGCCACTGGATTCAAGCAAGCCTGCCTGAAGACGGCTGAAATGCCAGAAACCGGTCCTAGGAAGCTTGTTTCCGGTCCAGGGAAGACATGGCTTGGCAGTTCGGGCTGGACTGTTCCCATGAGGCACAGGGTCAGACTGATTTGCATATGGCCATGTCTGAACTGGGGTGGCAGAGTGGGCTAAAGAACAGTGATGGATTAAACCCAGATCAGTTGACTGGGGGTGAGTGTTTGCAATGTTCAACACTCCGTCCATCATTTCCTTTGGTTTTTGCTTTGTTCGCCATAAGTTGGCAGGGTATGCTCAGACGTGAGTCCCTTGCTCACTTTGCCACTGAATTCAAGCAAGCCTGCCTGAAGACGGCTGAAATGCCAGAAACCGGTCCTAGGAAGCTTGTTTCCGGTCCAGGGAAGACATGGCTTGGCAGTTCAGGCTGGACTGTTCCCATGAGGCACAGGGTCAGACTGATTTGCATATGGCCATGTCTGAACTGGGGTGGCAGAGTGGGCTAAAGAACAGTGATGGATTAAACCCAGATCAGTTGACTGGGGGTGAGTGTTTGCAATGTTCAACACTCCGTCCGTCATTTCCTTTGGTTTTTGCTTTGTTCGCCATAAGTTGGCAGGGTATGCTCAGACGTGAGTCCCTTGCTCACTTTGCCACTGGATTCAAGCAAGCCTGGCTGAAGACGGCTGAAATGCCAGAAACCGGTCCTAGGAAGCTTGTTTCCGGTCCAGGGAAGACATGGCTTGGCAGTTCGGGCTGGACTGTTCCCATGAGGCACAGGGTCAGACTGATTTGCATATGGCCATGTCTGAACTGGGGTGGCAGAGTGGGCTAAAGAACAGTGATGGATTAAACCCAGATCAGTTGACTGGGGGTGAGTGTTTGCAATGTTCAACACTCCGTCCATCATTTCCTTTGGTTTTTGCTTTGTTCGCCATAAGTTGGCAGGGTATGCTCAGACGTGAGTCCCTTGCTCACTTTGCCACTGGATTCAAGCAAGCCTGCCTGAAGATGGCTGAAATGCCAGAAACCGGTCCTAGGAAGCTTGTTTCCGGTCCAGGGAAGACATGGCTTGGCAGTTCGGGCTGGACTGTTCCCATGAGGCACAGGGTCAGACTGATTTGCATATGGCCATGTCTGAACTGGGGTGGCAGAGTGGGCTAAAGAACAGTGATGGATTAAACCCAGATCAGTTGACTGGGGGTGAGTGTTTGCAATGTTCAACACTCCGTCCATCATTTCCTTTGGTTTTTGCTTTGTTCGCCATAAGTTGGCAGGGTATGCTCAGACGTGAGTCCCTTGCTCACTTTGCCACTGCATTCAAGCAAGCCTGGCTGAAGACGGCTGAAATGCCAGAAACCGGTCCTAGGAAGCTTGTTTCCGGTCCAGGGAAGACATGGCTTGGTAGTTCGGGCTGGACTGTTCCCATGAGGCACAGGGTCAGACTGATTTGCATATGGCCATGTCTGAACTGGGGTGGCAGAGTGGGCTAAAGAACAGTGATGGATTAAACCCAGATCAGTTGACTGGGGGTGAGTGTTTGCAATGTTCAACACCCCGTCCATCATTTCCTTTGGTATTTGCTTTGTTCGCCATAAGTTGGCAGGGTATGCTCAGACGTGAGTCCCTTGCTCACTTTGCCACTGGATTCAAGCAAGCCTGGCTGAAGACGGCTGAAATGCCAGAAACCGGTCCTAGGAAGCTTGTTTCCGGTCCAGGGAAGACATGGCTTGGTAGTTCGGGCTGGACTGTTCCCATGAGGCACAGGGTCAGACTGATTTGCATATGGCCATGTCTGAACTGGGGTGGCAGAGTGGGCTAAAGAACAGTGATGGATTAAACCCAGATCAGTTGACTGGGGGTGAGTGTTTGCAATGTTCAACACTCCGTCCATCATTTCCTTTGGTTTTTGCTTTGTTCGCCATAAGTTGGCAGGGTATGCTCAGACGTGAGTCCCTTGATCACTTTGCCACTGGATTCAAGCAAGCCTGCCTGAAGACGGCTGAAATGCCAGAAACCGGTCCTAGGAAGCTTGTTTCCGGTCCAGGGAAGACATGGCTTGGCAGTTCGGGCTGGACTGTTCCCATGAGGCACAGGGTCAGACTGATTTGCATATGGCCATGTCTGAACTGGGGTGGCAGAGTGGGCTTAAGAACAGTGATGGATTAAACCCAGATCAGTTGACTGGGGGTGAGTGTTTGCAATGTTCAACACTCCGTCCATCATTTCCTTTGGTTTTTGCTTTGTTCGCCATAAGTTGGCAGGGTATGCTCAGACGTGAGTCCCTTGCTCACTTTGCCACTAGATTCAAGCAAGCCTGGCTGAAGACGGCTGAAATGCCAGAAACCAGTCCTAGGAAGCTTGTTTCCGGTCCAGGGAAGACATGGCTTGGTAGTTCGGGCGGGACTGTTCCCATGAGGAACAGGGTCAGACTGATTTGCATATGGCCATGTCTGAACTGGGGTGGCAGAGTGGGCTAAAGAACAGTGATGGATTAAACCCAGATCAGTTGACTGGGGGTGAGTGTTTGCAATGTTCAACACTCCGTCCATCATTTCCTTTGGTTTTTGCTTTGTTCGCCATAAGTTGGCAGGGTATGCTCAGACGTGAGTCCCTTGCTCACTTTGCCACTGGATTCAAGCAAGCCTGGCTGAAGACGGCTGAAATGCCAGAAACCGGTCCTAGGAAGCTTGTTTCCGGTCCAGGGAAGACATGGCTTGGCAGTTCGGGCTGGACTGTTCCCATGAGGCACAGGGTCAGATTGATTTGCATATGGCCATGTCTGAACTGGGGTGGCAGAGTGGGCTAAAGAACAGTGATGGATTAAACCCAGATCAGTTGACTGGGGGTGAGTGTTTGCAATGTTCAACACTCCGTCCATCATTTCCTTTGCTTTTTGCTTTGTTCGCCATAAGTTGGCAGGGTATGCTCAGACGTGAGTCCCTTGCTCACTTTGCCACTGCATTCAAGCAACCCTGGCTGAAGACGGCTGTAATGCCAGAAACCGGTCCTAGGAAGCTTGTTTCCGGTCCAGGGAAGACATGGCTTGGCAGTTTGGGCTGGACTGTTCCCATGAGGCACAGGGTCAGACTGATTTGCATATGGCCATGTCTGAACTGGGGTGGCAGAGTGGGCTAAAGAACAGTGATGGATTAAACCCAGATCAGTTGACTGGGGGTGAGTGTTTGCAATGTTCAACACTCCGTCCATCATTTCCTTTGGTATTTGCTTTGTTCGCCATAAGTTGGCAGGGTATGCTCAGACGTGAGTCCCTTGCTCACTTTGCCACTGGATTCAAGCAAGCCTGGCTGAAGACGGCTGAAATGCCAGAAACCGGTCCTAGGAAGCTTGTTTCTGGTCCAGGGAAGACATGGCTTGGCAGTTCGGGCTGGACTGTTCCCATGAGGCACAGGGTCAGACTGATTTGCATATGGCCATGTCTGAACTGGGGTGGCAGAGTGGGCTAAAGAAGAGTGATGGATTAAACCCAGATCAGTTGACTGGAGGTGAGTGTTTGCAATGTTCAACACTCCGTCCATCATTTCCTTTGGTTTTTGCTTTGTTCGCCATAAGTTGGCAGGGTATGCTCAGACGTGAGTCCCTTGCTCACTTTGCCACTGGATTCAAGCAAGCCTGGCTGAAGACGGCTAAAATGCCAGAAACCGGTCCTAGGAAGCTTGTTTCCGGTCCAGGGAAGACATGGCTTGGCAGTTCAGGCTGGACTGTTCCCATGAGGCACAGGGTCAGACTGATTTGCATATGGCCATGTCTGAACTGGGGTGGCAGAGTGGGCTAAAGAACAGTGATGGATTAAACCCAGATCAGTTGACTGGGGGTGAGTGTTTGCAATGTTCAACACTCCATCCATCATTTCCTTTGGTTTTTGCTTTGTTCGCCATAAGTTGGCAGGGTATGCTCAGACGTGAGTCCCTTGCTCACTTTGCCACTGGATTCAAGCAAGTCTGCCTGAAGACGGCTGAAATGCCAGAAACCGGTCCTAGGAAGCTTGTTTCCGGTCCAGGGAAGACATGGCTTGGCAGTTCGGGCTGGACTGTTCCCATGAGGCACAGGGTCAGACTGATTTGCATATGGCCATGTCTGAACTGGGGTGGCAGAGTGGGCTAAAGCACAGTGATGGATTAAACCCAGATCGGTTGACTGGGGGTGAGTGTTTGCAATGTTCAACACTCCGTCCATCATTTCCTTTGGTTTTTGCCTTGTTCGCCATAAGTTGGCAGGGTATGCTCAGACGTGAGTCCCTTGCTCACTTTGCCACTGGATTCAAGCAAGCCTGGCTGAAGACGGCTGAAATGCCAGAAACCGGTCCTTAGAAGCTTGTTTCCGGTCCAGGGAAGACATGGCTTGGCAGTTCGGGCTGGACTGTTCCCGTGAGGCACAGGGTCAGACTGATTTGCATATGGCCATGTCTGAACTGGGGTGGCAGAGTGGGCTAAAGAACAGTGATGGATTAAACCCAGATCAGTTGACTGGGGGTGAGTGTTTGCAATGTTCAACACTCATTCCATCATTTCCTTTGGTTTTTGCTTTGTTCGCCATAAGTTGGCAGGGTATGCTCAGACGTGAGTCCCTTGATCACTTTGCCACTGGATTCAAGCAAGCCTGCCTGAAGACGGCTGAAATGCCAGAAACCGGTCCTAGGAAGCTTGTTTCCGGTCCAGGGAAGACATGGCTTGGCAGTTCGGGCTGGACTGTTCCCATGAGGCACAGGGTCAGACTGATTTGCATATGGCCATGTCTGAACTGGGGTGGCAGAGTGAGCTAAAGAACAGTGATGGATTAAACCCAGATCAGTTGACTGGGGGTGAGTGTTTGCAATGTTCAACACTCCGTCCATCATTTCCTTTGGTTTTTGCTTTGTTCGCCATAAGTTGGCAGGGTATGCTCAGACGTGAGTCCATTGCTCACTTTGCCACTGGATTCAAGCAAGCCTGGCTGAAGACGGCTGAAATGCCAGAAACCGGTCCTAGGAAGCTTGTTTCCGGTCCGGGGAAGACATGGCTTGGCAGTTCGGGCTGGACTGTTCCCATGAGGCACAGGGTCAGACTTATTTGCATATGGCCATGTCTGAACTGGGGTGGCAGAGTGGGCTAAAGAACAGTGATGGATTAAACCCAGATCAGTTGACTGGGGGTGAGTGTTTGCAATGTTCAACACTCCGTCCATCATTTCCTTTGGTTTTTGCTTTGTTCGCCATAAGTTGGCAGGGTATGCTCAGACGTGAGTCCCTTGCTCACTTTGCCACTGGATTCAAGCAAGCCTGCCTGAAGACGGCTGAAATGCCAGAAACCGGTCCTAGGAAGCTTGATTCCGGTCCAGGGAAGACATGGCTTGGCAGTTCGGGCTGGACTGTTCCCATGAGGCACAGGGTCAGACTGATTTGCATATGGCCATGTCTGAACTGGGGTGGCAGAGTGGGCTAAAGAACAGTGATGGATTAAACCCAGATCAGTTGACTGGGGGTGAGTGTTTGCAATGTTCAATACTCCGTCCATCATTTCCTTTGGTTTTTGCTTTGTTCGCCATAAGTTGGCAGGGTATGCTCAGAGGTGAGTCCCTTGCTCACTTTGCCACTGGATTCAAGCAAGCCTGGCTGAAGACGGTTGAAATGCCAGAAACCGGTCCTAGGAAGCTTGTTTCCGGTCCAGGGAAGACATGGCTTTGCAGTTCGGGCTGGACTGTTCCCATGAGGCACAGGGTCAGACTGATTTGCATATGGCCATGTCTGAACTGGGGTGGCAGAGTGGGCTAAAGAACAGTGATGGATTAAACCCAGATCAGTTGACTGGGGGTGAGTGTTTGCAATGTTCAACACTCCGTCCATCATTTCCTTTGGTTTTTGCTTTGTTCGCCATAAGTTGGCAGGGTATGCTCAGACGTGAGTCCCTTGCTCACTTTGCCACTGGATTCAAGCAAGCCTGGCTGAAGACGGCTAAAATGCCAGAAACCGGTCCTAGGAAGCTTGTTTCCGGTCCAGGGAAGACATGGCTTGGCAGTTCAGGCTGGACTGTTCCCATGAGGCACAGGGTCAGACTGATTTGCATATGGCCATGTCTGAACTGGGGTGGCAGAGTGGGCTAAAGAACAGTGATGGATTAAACCCAGATCAGTTGACTGGGGGTGAGTGTTTGCAATGTTCAACACTCCATCCATCATTTCCTTTGGTTTTTGCTTTGTTCGCCATAAGTTGGCAGGGTATGCTCAGACGTGAGTCCCTTGCTCACTTTGCCACTGGATTCAAGCAAGTCTGCCTGAAGACGGCTGAAATGCCAGAAACCGGTCCTAGGAAGCTTGTTTCCGGTCCAGGGAAGACATGGCTTGGCAGTTCGGGCTGGACTGTTCCCATGAGGCACAGGGTCAGACTGATTTGCATATGGCCATGTCTGAACTGGGGTGGCAGAGTGGGCTAAAGCACAGTGATGGATTAAACCCAGATCGGTTGACTGGGGGTGAGTGTTTGCAATGTTCAACACTCCGTCCATCATTTCCTTTGGTTTTTGCCTTGTTCGCCATAAGTTGGCAGGGTATGCTCAGACGTGAGTCCCTTGCTCACTTTGCCACTGGATTCAAGCAAGCCTGGCTGAAGACGGCTGAAATGCCAGAAACCGGTCCTTAGAAGCTTGTTTCCGGTCCAGGGAAGACATGGCTTGGCAGTTCGGGCTGGACTGTTCCCGTGAGGCACAGGGTCAGACTGATTTGCATATGGCCATGTCTGAACTGGGGTGGCAGAGTGGGCTAAAGAACAGTGATGGATTAAACCCAGATCAGTTGACTGGGGGTGAGTGTTTGCAATGTTCAACACTCATTCCATCATTTCCTTTGGTTTTTGCTTTGTTCGCCATAAGTTGGCAGGGTATGCTCAGACGTGAGTCCCTTGATCACTTTGCCACTGGATTCAAGCAAGCCTGCCTGAAGACGGCTGAAATGCCAGAAACCGGTCCTAGGAAGCTTGTTTCCGGTCCAGGGAAGACATGGCTTGGCAGTTCGGGCTGGACTGTTCCCATGAGGCACAGGGTCAGACTGATTTGCATATGGCCATGTCTGAACTGGGGTGGCACAGTGAGCTAAAGAACAGTGATGGATTAAACCCAGATCAGTTGACTGGGGGTGAGTGTTTGCAATGTTCAACACTCCGTCCATCATTTCCTTTGGTTTTTGCTTTGTTCGCCATAAGTTGGCAGGGTATGCTCAGACGTGAGTCCCTTGCTCACTTTGCCACTGGATTCAAGCAAGCCTGGCTGAAGACGGCTGAAATGCCAGAAACCGGTCCTAGGAAGCTTGTTTCCGGTCCGGGGAAGACATGGCTTGGCAGTTCGGGCTGGACTGTTCCCATGAGGCACAGGGTCAGACTTATTTGCATATGGCCATGTCTGAACTGGGGTGGCAGAGTGGGCTAAAGAACAGTGATGGATTAAACCCAGATCAGTTGACTGGGGGTGAGTGTTTGCAATGTTCAACACTCCGTCCATCATTTCCTTTGGTTTTTGCTTTGTTCGCCATAAGTTGGCAGGGTATGCTCAGACGTGAGTCCCTTGCTCACTTTGCCACTGGATTCAAGCAAGCCTGCCTGAAGACGGCTGAAATGCCAGAAACCGGTCCTAGGAAGCTTGATTCCGGTCCAGGGAAGACATGGCTTGGCAGTTCGGGCTGGACTGTTCCCATGAGGCACAGGGTCAGACTGATTTGCATATGGCCATGTCTGAACTGGGGTGGCAGAGTGGGCTAAAGAACAGTGATGGATTAAACCCAGATCAGTTGACTGGGGGTGAGTGTTTGCAATGTTCAATACTCCGTCCATCATTTCCTTTGGTTTTTGCTTTGTTCGCCATAAGTTGGCAGGGTATGCTCAGAGGTGAGTCCCTTGCTCACTTTGCCACTGGATTCAAGCAAGCCTGGCTGAAGACGGTTGAAATGCCAGAAACCGGTCCTAGGAAGCTTGTTTCCGGTCCAGGGAAGACATGGCTTTGCAGTTCGGGCTGGACTGTTCCCATGAGGCACAGGGTCAGACTGATTTGCATATGGCCATGTCTGAACTGGGGTGGCAGAGTGGGCTAAAGAACAGTGATGGATTAAACCCAGATCAGTTGACTGGGGGTGAGTGTTTGCAATGTTCAACACTCCGTCCATCATTTCCTTTGGTTTTTGCTTTGTTCGCCATAAGTTGGCAGGGTATGCTCAGACGTGAGTCCCTTGCTCACTTTGCCACTGGATTCAAGCAAGCCTGCCTGAAGACGGCTGAAATGCCAGAAACCGGTCCTAGGAAGCTTGTTTCCGGTCCAGGGAAGACATGGCTTGGCAGTTCGGGCTGGACTGTTCCCATGAGGCACAGGGTCAGACTGATTTGCATATGGCCATGTCTGAACTGGGGTGGCAGAGTGGGCTAAAGAACAGTGATGGATTAAACCCAGATCAGTTGACTGGGGGTGAGTGTTTGCAATGTTCAACACTCCGTCCATCATTTCCTTTGGTTTTTGCTTTGTTCGCCATAAGTTGGCAGGGTATGCTCAGACGTGAGTCCCTTGCTCACTTTGCCACTGCATTCAAGCAAGCCTGGCTGAAGACGGCTGAAATGCCAGAAACCGGTCCTAGGAAGCTTGTTTCCGGTCCAGCGAAGACATGGCTTGGCAGTTCGGGCTGGACTGTTCCCATGAGGCTCAGGGTCAGACTGATTTGCATATGGCCATGTCTGAACTGGGGTGGCAGAGTGGGCTAAAGAACAGTGATGGATTAAACCCAGATCAGTTGACTGGGGGTGAGTGTTTGCAATGTTCAACACTCCGTCCATCATTTCCTTTGGTATTTGCTTTGTTCGCCATAAGTTGGCAGGGTATGCTCAGACGTGAGTCCCTTGCTCACTTTGCCACTGGATTCAAGCAAGCCTGGCTGAAGACGGCTGAAATGCCAGAAACCGGTCCTAGGAAGCTTGTTTCTGGTCCAGGGAAGACATGGCTTGGCAGTTCGGGCTGGACTGTTCCCATGAGGCACAGGGTCAGACTGATTTGCATATGGCCATGTCTGAACTGGGGTGGCAGAGTGGGCTAAAGAACAGTGATGGATTAAACCCAGATCAGTTGACTGGGGGTGAGTGTTTGCAATGTTCAACACTCCGTCCATCATTTCCTTTGGTTTTTGCTTTGTTCGCCATAAGTTGGCAGGGTATGCTCAGACGTGAGTCCCTTGCTCACTTTGCCACTGGATTCAAGCAAGCCTGGCTGAAGACGGCTAAAATGCCAGAAACTGGTCCTAGGAAGCTTGTTTCCGGTCCAGGGAAGACATGGCTTGGCAGTTCAGGCTGGACTGTTCCCATGAGGCACAGGGTCAGACTGATTTGCATATGGCCATGTCTGAACTGGGGTGGCAGATTGGGCTAAAGAACAGTGATGGATTAAACCCAGATCAGTTGACTGGGGGTGAGTGTTTGCAATGTTCAACACTCCATCCATCATTTCCTTTGGTTTTTGCTTTGTTCGCCATAAGTTGGCAGGGTATGCTCAGACGTGAGTCCCTTGCTCACTTTGCCACTGGATTCAAGCAAGTCTGCCTGAAGACGGCTGAAATGCCAGAAACCGGTCCTAGGAAGCTTGTTTCCGGTCCAGGGAAGACATGGCTTGGCAGTTCGGGCTGGACTGTTCCCATGAGGCACAGGGTCAGACTGATTTGCATATGGCCATGTCTGAACTGGGGTGGCAGAGTGGGCTAAAGCACAGTGATGGATTAAACCCAGATCGGTTGACTGGGGGTGAGTGTTTGCAATGTTCAACACTCCGTCCATCATTTCCTTTGGTTTTTGCCTTGTTCGCCATAAGTTGGAAGGGTATGCTCAGACGTGAGTCCCTTGCTCACTTTGCCACTGGATTCAAGCAAGCCTGGCTGAAGACGGCTGAAATGCCAGAAACCGGTCCTAGGAAGCTTGTTTCCGGTCCAGGGAAGACATGGCTTGGCAGTTCGGGCTGGACTGTTCCCATGAGGCACAGGGTCAGACTGATTTGCATATGGCCATGTCTGAACTGGGGTGGCAGAGTGGGCTAAAGAACAGTGATGGATTAAACCCAGATCAGTTGACTGGGGGTGAGTGTTTGCAATGTTCAACACTCATTCCATCATTTCCTTTGGTTTTTGCTTTGTTCGCCATAAGTTGGCAGGGTATGCTCAGACGTGAGTCCCTTGATCACTTTGCCACTGGATTCAAGCAAGCCTGCCTGAAGACGGCTGAAATGCCAGAAACCGGTCCTAGGAAGCTTGTTTCCGGTCCAGGGAAGACATGCCTTGGCAGTTCGGGCTGGACTGTTCCCATGAGGCACAGGGTCAGACTGATTTGCATATGGCCATGTCTGAACTGGGGTGGCAGAGTGAGCTAAAGAACAGTGATGGATTAAACCCAGATCAGTTGACTGGGGGTGAGTGTTTGCAATGTTCAACACTCCGTCCATCATTTCCTTTGGTTTTTGCTTTGTTCGCCATAAGTTGGCAGGGTATGCTCAGACGTGAGTCCCTTGCTCACTTTGCCACTGGATTCAAGCAAGCCTGGCTGAAGACGGCTGAAATGCCAGAAACCGGTCCTAGGAAGCTTGTTTCCGGTCCAGGGAAGACATGGCTTGGCAGTTCGGGCTGGACTGTTCCCATGAGGCACAGGGTCAGACTTATTTGCATATGGCCATGTCTGAACTGGGGTGGCAGAGTGGGCTAAAGAACAGTGATGGATTAAACCCAGATCAGTTGACTGGGGGTGAGGGTTTGCAATGTTCAACACTCCGTCCATCATTTCCTTTGGTTTTTGCTTTGTTCGCCATAAGTTGGCAGGGTATGCTCAGACGTGAGTCCCTTGCTCACTTTGCCACTGGATTCAAGCAAGCCTGGCTGAAGGCGGCTGAAATGCCAGAAACCGGTCCTAGGAAGCTTGTTTCCGGTCCAGGGAAGACATGGCTTGGTAGTTCGGGCTGGACTGTTCCCATGAGGAACAGGGTCAGACTGATTTGCATATGGCCATGTCTGAACTGGGGTGGCAGAGTGGGCTAAAGAACAGTGATGGATTAAACCCAGATCAGTTGACTGGGGGTGAGTGTTTGCAATGTTCAACACTCCGTCCATCATTTCCTTTGGTTTTTGCCTTGTTCGCCATAAGTTGGCAGGGTATGCTCAGACGTGAGTCCCTTGCTCACTTTGCCACTGGATTCAAGCAAGCCTGGCTGAAGACGGCTGAAATGCCAGAAACCGGTCCTAGGAAGCTTGTTTCCGGTCCAGGGAAGACATGGCTTGGCAGTTCGGGCTGGACTGTTCCCATGAGGCACAGGGTCAGACTGATTTGCATATGGCCATGTCTGAACTGGGGTGGCAGAGTGGGCTAAAGCACAGTGATGGATTAAACCCAGATCGGTTGACTGGGGGTGAGTGTTTGCAATGTTCAACACTCCGTCCATCATTTCCTTTGGTTTTTGCCTTGTTCGCCATAAGTTGGCAGGGTATGCTCAGACGTGAGTCCCTTGCTCACTTTGCCACTGGATTCAAGCAAGCCTGGCTGAAGACGGCTGAAATGCCAGAAACCGGTCCTAGGAAGCTTGTTTCCGGTCCAGGGAAGACATGGCTTGGCAGTTCGGGCTGGACTGTTCCCATGAGGCACAGGGTCAGACTGATTTGCATATGGCCATGTCTGAACTGGGGTGGCAGAGTGGGCTAAAGAACAGTGATGGATTAAACCCAGATCAGTTGACTGGGGGTGAGTGTTTGCAATGTTCAACACTCATTCCATCATTTCCTTTGGTTTTTGCTTTGTTCGCCATAAGTTGGCAGGGTATGCTCAGACGTGAGTCCCTTGATCACTTTGCCACTGGATTCAAGCAAGCCTGCCTGAAGACGGCTGAAATGCCAGAAACCGGTCCTAGGAAGCTTGTTTCCGGTCCAGGGAAGACATGGCTTGGCAGTTCGGGCTGGACTGTTCCCATGAGGCACAGGGTCAGACTGATTTGCATATGGCCATGTCTGAACTGGGGTGGCAGAGTGAGCTAAAGAACAGTGATGGATTAAACCCAGATCAGTTGACTGGGGGTGAGTGTTTGCAATGTTCAACACTCCGTCCATCATTTCCTTTGGTTTTTGCTTTGTTCGCCATAAGTTGGCAGGGTATGCTCAGACGTGAGTCCCTTGCTCACTTTGCCACTGGATTCAAGCAAGCCTGGCTGAAGACGGCTGAAATGCCAGAAACCGGTCCTAGGAAGCTTGTTTCCGGTCCAGGGAAGACATGGCTTGGCAGTTCGGGCTGGACTGTTCCCATGAGGCACAGGGTCAGACTTATTTGCATATGGCCATGTCTGAACTGGGGTGGCAGAGTGGGCTAAAGAACAGTGATGGATTAAACCCAGATCAGTTGACTGGGGGTGAGGGTTTGCAATGTTCAACACTCCGTCCATCATTTCCTTTGGTTTTTGCTTTGTTCGCCATAAGTTGGCAGGGTATGCTCAGACGTGAGTCCCTTGCTCACTTTGCCACTGGATTCAAGCAAGCCTGGCTGAAGGCGGCTGAAATGCCAGAAACCGGTCCTAGGAAGCTTGTTTCCGGTCCAGGGAAGACATGGCTTGGTAGTTCGGGCTGGACTGTTCCCATGAGGAACAGGGTCAGACTGATTTGCATATGGCCATGTCTGAACTGGGGTGGCAGAGTGGGCTAAAGAACAGTGATGGATTAAACCCAGATCAGTTGACTGGGGGTGAGTGTTTGCAATGTTCAACACTCCGTCCATCATTTCCTTTGGTTTTTGCTTTGTTCGCCATAAGTTGGCAGGGTATGCTCAGACGTTAGTCCCTTGCTCACTTTGCCACTGGATTCAAGCAAGCCTGGCTGAAGACAGCTGAAATGCCAGAAACCGGTCCTAGGAAGCTTGTTTCCGGTCCAGGGAAGACATGGCTTGGCAGTTCGGGCTGGACTGTTCCCATGAGGCACAGGGTCAGACTGATTTGCATATGGCCATGTCTGAACTGGGGTGGCAGAGTGGGCTAAAGAACAGTGATGGATTAAACCCAGATCAGTTGACTGGGGGTGAGTGTTTGCAATGTTCAACACTCCGTCCATCATTTCCTTTGGTTTTTGCTTTGTTCGCCATAAGTTGGCAGGGTATGCTCAGACGTGAGTCCCTTGCTCACTTTGCCACTGGATTCAAGCAAGCCTGCCTGAAGACGGCTGAAATGCCAGAAACCGGTCCTAGGAAGCTTGTTTCCGGTCCAGGGAAGACATGGCTTGGCAGTTCGGGCTAGACTGTTCCCATGAGGCACAGGGTCAGACTGATTTGCATATGGCCATGTCTGAACTGGGGTGGCAGAGTGGGCTAAAGAACAGTGATGGATTAAACCCAGATCAGTTGACTGGGGGTGAGTGTTTGCAATGTTCAACACTCCGTCCATCATTTCCTTTGGTTTTTGCTTTGTTCGCCATAAGTTGGCAGGGTATGCTCAGACGTGAGTCCCTTGCTCACTTTGCCACTGGATTCAAGCAAGCCTGGCTGAAGACGGCTGAAATGCCAGAAACCGGTCCTAGGAAGCTTGTTTCCGGTCCAGGGAAGACATGGCTTGGCAGTTCGGGCTGGACTGTTCCCATGAGGCACAGGGTCAGACTGATTTGCATATGGCCATGTCTGAACTGGGGTGGCAGAGTGGGCTAAAGAACAGTGATGGATTAAACCCAGATCAGTTGACTGGGGGTGAGTGTTTGCAATGTTCAACACTCCGTCCATCATTTCCTTTGGTTTTTGCTTTGTTCGCCATAAGTTGGCAGGGTATGCTCAGACGTGAGTCCCTTGCTCACTTTGCCACTGGATTCAAGCAAGCCTGGCTGAAGACGGCTGAAATGCCTGAAACCGGTCCTAGGAAGCTTGTTTCCGGTCCAGGGAAGACATGGCTTGGCAGTTCGGGCTGGACTGTTCCCATGAGGCACAGGGTCAGACTGATTTGCATATGGCCATGTCTGAACTGGGGTGGCAGAGTGGGCTAAAGAACAGTGATGGATTAAACCCAGATCAGTTGACTGGGGGTGAGGGTTTGCAATGTTCAACACTCCGTCCATCATTTCCTTTGGTTTTTGCTTTGTTCGCCATAAGTTGGCAGGGTATGCTCAGACGTGAGTCCCTTGCTCACTTTGCCACTGGATTCAAGCAAGCCTGGCTGAAGACGGCTGAAATGCCAGAAACCGGTCCTAGGAAGCTTGTTTCCGGTCCAGGGAAGACATGGCTTGGCAGTTCGGGCTGGACTGTTCCCATGAGGCACAGGGTCAGACTGATTTGCATATGGCCATGTCTGAACTGGGGTAGCAGAGTGGGCTAAAGAACAGTGATGGATTAAACCCAGATCAGTTGACTGGGGGTGAGTGTTTGCAATGTTCAACACTCCGTCCATCATTTCCTTTGGTTTGCTTTGTTTGCCATAAGTTGGCAGGGTATGCTCAGACGTGAGTCCCTTCCTCACTTTGCCACTGGATTCAAGCAAGCCTGCCTGAAGACGGCTGAAATGCCAGAAACCGGTCCTAGGAAGCTTGTTTCCGGTCCAGGGAAGACATGGCTTGGCAGTTCAGGCTGGACTGTTCCCATGAGGCACAGGGTCAGACTGATTTGCATATGGCCATGTCTGAACTGGGGTGGCAGAGTGGGCTAAAGAACAGTGATGGATTAAACCCAGATCAGTTGACTGGGGGTGAGTGTTTGCAATGTTCAACACTCCGTCCATCATTTCCTTTGGTTTTTGCTTTGTTCGCCATAAGTTGGCAGGGTATGCTCAGACGTGAGTCCCTTGCTCACTTTGCCACTACATTCAAGCAAGCCTGGCTGAAGACGGCTGAAATGCCAGAAACCGGTCCTAGGAAGCTTGTTTCCGGTCCAGGGAAGACATGGCTTGGCAGTTCGGGCTGGACTGTTCCCATGAGGCACAGGGTCAGACTGATTTGCATATGGCCATGTCTGAACTGGGGTGGCAGAGTGGGCTAAAGAACAGTGATGGATTAAACCCAGATCAGTTGACTGGGGGTGAGTGTTTGCAATGTTCAACACTCCGTCCATCATTTCCTTTGGTATTTGCTTTGTTCGCCATAAGTTGGCAGGGTATGCTCAGACGTGAGTCCCTTGCTCACTTTGCCACTGGATTCAAACAAGCCTGGCTGAAGACGGCTGAAATGCCAGAAACCGGTCCTAGGAAGCTTGTTTCCGGTCCAGGGAAGACATGGCTTGGCAGTTCGGGCTGGACTGTTCCCATGAGGCACAGGGTCAGACTGATTTGCATATGGCCATGTCTGAACTGGGGTGGCAGAGTGGGCTAAAGAACAGTGATGGATTAAACCCAGATCAGTTGACTGGGGGTGAGTGTTTGCAATGTTCAACACTCCGTCCATCATTTCCTTTGGTTTTTGCTTTGTTCGCCATAAGTTGGCAGGGTATGCTCAGACGTGAGTCCCTTGCTCACTTTGCCACTGGATTCAAGCAAGCCTGCCTGAAGACGGCTGAAATGCCAGAAACCGGTCCTACGAAGCTTGATTCCGGTCCAGGGAAGACATGGCTTGGCAGTTCGGGCTGGACTGTTCCCATGAGGCACAGGGTCAGACTGATTTGCATATGGCCATGTCTGAACTGGGGTGGCAGAGTGGGCTAAAGAACAGTGATGGATTAAACCCAGATCAGTTGACTGGGGGTGAGTGTTTGCAATGTTCAATACTCCGTCCATCATTTCCTTTGGTTTTTGCTTTGTTCGCCATAAGTTGGCAGGGTATGCTCAGAGGTGAGTCCCTTGCTCACTTTGCCACTGGATTCAAGCAAGCCTGGCTGAAGACGGCTGAAATGCCAGAAACCGGTCCTAGGAAGCTTGTTTCCGGTCCAGGGAAGACATGGCTTGGCAGTTCGGGCTGGACTGTTCCCATGAGGCACAGGGTCAGACTGATTTGCATATGGCCATGTCTGAACTGGGGTGGCAGAGTGGGCTAAAGAACAGTGATGGATTAAACCCAGATCAGTTGACTGGGGGTGAGTGTTTGCAATGTTCAACACTCCGTCCATCATTTCCTTTGGTTTTTGCTTTGTTCGCCATAAGTTGGCAGGGTATGCTCAGACGTGAGTCCCTTGCTCACTTTGCCACTGGATTCAAGCAAGCCTGCCTGAAGACGGCTGAAATGCCAGAAACCGGTCCTAGGAAGCTTGTTTCCGGTCCAGGGAAGACATGGCTTGGCAGTTCGGGCTGGACTGTTCCCATGAGGCACAGGGTCAGACTGATTTGCATATGGCCATGTCTGAACTGGGGTGGCAGAGTGGGCTAAAGAACAGTGATGGATTAAACCCAGATCAGTTGACTGGGGGTGAGTGTTTGCAATGTTCAACACTCCGTCCATCATTTCCTTTGGTATTTGCTTTGTTCGCCATAAGTTGGCAGGGTATGCTCAGACGTGAGTCCCTTGCTCACTTTGCCACTGGATTCAAGCAAGCCTGGCTGAAGACGGCTGAAATGCCAGAAACCGGTCCTAGGAAGCTTGTTTCCGGTCCAGGGAAGACATGGCTTGGCAGTTCGGGCTGGACTGTTCCCATGAGGCACAGGGTCAGACTGATTTGCATATGGCCATGTCTGAACTGGGGTGGCAGAGTGGGCTAAAGAACAGTGATGGATTAAACCCAGATCAGTTGACTGGGGGTGAGTGTTTGCAATGTTCAACACTCCGTCCATCATTTCCTTTGGTTTTTGCTTTGTTCGCCATAAGTTGGCAGGGTATGCTCAGACGTGAGTCCCTTGCTCACTTTGCCACTGGATTCAAGCAAGCCTGGCTGAAGACGGCTAAAATGCCAGAAACCGGTCCTAGGAAGCTTGTTTCCGGTCCAGGGAAGACATGGCTTGGCAGTTCAGGCTGGACTGTTCCCATGAGGCACAGGGTCAGACTGATTTGCATATGGCCATGTCTGAACTGGGGTGGCAGAGTGGGCTAAAGAACAGTGATGGATTAAACCCAGATCAGTTGACTGGGGGTGAGTGTTTGCAATGTTCAACACTCCATCCATCATTTCCTTTGGTTTTTGCTTTGTTCGCCATAAGTTGGCAGGGTATGCTCAGACGTGAGTCCCTTGCTCACTTTGCCACTGGATTCAAGCAAGTCTGCCTGAAGACGGCTGAAATGCCAGAAACCGGTCCTGGGAAGCTTGTTTCCGGTCCAGGGAAGACATGGCTTGGCAGTTCGGGCTGGACTGTTCCCATGAGGCACAGGGTCAGACTGATTTGCATATGGCCATGTCTGAACTGGGGTGGCAGAGTGGGCTAAAGCACAGTGATGGATTAAACCCAGATCGGTTGACTGGGGGTGAGTGTTTGCAATGTTCAACACTCCGTCCATCATTTCCTTTGGTTTTTGCCTTGTTCGCCATAAGTTGGCAGGGTATGCTCAGACGTGAGTCCCTTGCTCACTTTGCCACTGGATTCAAGCAAGCCTGGCTGAAGACGGCTGAAATGCCAGAAACCGGTCCTAGGAAGCTTGTTTCCGGTCCAGGGAAGACATGGCTTGGCAGTTCGGGCTGGACTGTTCCCATGAGGCACAGGGTCAGACTGATTTGCATATGGCCATGTCTGAACTGGGGTGGCAGAGTGGGCTAAAGAACAGTGATGGATTAAACCCAGATCAGTTGACTGGGGGTGAGTGTTTGCAATGTTCAACACTCATTCCATCATTTCCTTTGGTTTTTGCTTTGTTCGCCATAAGTTGGCAGGGTATGCTCAGACGTGAGTCCCTTGATCACTTTGCCACTGGATTCAAGCAAGCCTGCCTGAAGACGGCTGAAATGCCAGAAACCGGTCCTAGGAAGCTTGTTTCCGGTCCAGGGAAGACATGGCTTGGCAGTTCGGGCTGGACTGTTCCCATGAGGCACAGGGTCAGACTGATTTGCATATGGCCATGTCTGAACTGGGGTGGCAGAGTGGGCTAAAGAACAGTGATGGATTAAACCCAGATTAGTTGACTGGGGGTGAGTGTTTGCAATGTTCAACACTCCGTCTATCATTTCCTTTGGTTTTTGCTTTGTTCGCCATAAGTTGGCAGGGTATGCTCAGACGTGAGTCCCTTGCTCACTTTGCCACTGGATTCAAGCAAGCCTGGCTGAAGACGGCTGAAATGCCAGAAACCGGTCCTAGGAAGCTTGTTTCCGGTCCAGGGAAGACATGGCTTGGCAGTTCGGGCTGAACTGTTCCCATGAGGCACAGGGTCAGACTGATTTGCATATGGCCATGTCTGAACTGGGGTGGCAGAGTGGGCTAAAGAACAGTGATGGATTAAACCCAGATCGGTTGACTGGGGGTGAGTGTTTGCAATGTTCAACACTCCGTCCATCATTTCCTTTGGTTTTTGCCTTGTTCGCCATAAGTTGGCAGGGTATGCTCAGACGTGAGTCCCTTGCTCACTTTGCCACTGGATTCAAGCAAGCCTGGCTGAAGAAGGCTGAAATGCCAGAAATCGGTCCTAGGAAGCTTGTTTCCGGTCCAGGGAAGACATGGCTTGGCAGTTCGGGCTGGACTGTTCCCATGAGGCACAGGGTCAGACTGATTTGCATATGGCCATGTCTGAACTGGGGTGGCAGAGTGGGCTAAAGAACAGTGATGGATTAAACCCAGATCAGTTGACTGGGGTGAGTGTTTGCAATGTTCAACACTCCGTCCATCATTTCCTTTGGTTTTTGCTTTGTTCGCCATAAGTTGGCAGGGTATGCTCAGACGTGAGTCCCTTGCTCACTTTGCCACTGGATTCAAGCAAGCCTGGCTGAAGACGGCTGAAATGCCTGAAACCGGTCCTAGGAAGCTTGTTTCCGGTCCAGGGAAGACATGGCTTGGCAGTTCGGGCTGGACTGTTCCCATGAGGCACAGGGTCAGACTGATTTGCATATGGCCATGTCTGAACTGGGGTGGCAGAGTGGGCTAAAGAACAGTGATGGATTAAACCCAGATCAGTTGACTGGGGGTGAGGGTTTGCAATGTTCAACACTCCGTCCATCATTTCCTTTGGTTTTTGCTTTGTTCGCCATAAGTTGGCAGGGTATGCTCAGACGTGAGTCCCTTGCTCACTTTGCCACTGGATTCAAGCAAGCCTGGCTGAAGACGGCTGAAATGCCAGAAACCGGTCCTAGGAAGCTTGTTTCCAGTCCAGGGAAGACATGGCTTGGTAGTTCGGGCTGGACTGTTCCCATGAGGAACAGGGTCAGACTGATTTGCATATGGCCATGTCTGAACTGGGGTGGCAGAGTGGGCTAAAGAACAGTGATGGATTAAACCCAGATCAGTTGACTGGGGGTGAGTGTTTGCAATGTTCAACACTCCGTCCATCATTTCCTTTGGTTTTTGCTTTGTTCGCCATAAGTTGGCAGGGTATGCTCAGACGTGAGTCCCTTGCTCACTTTGCCACTGGATTCAAGCAAGCCTGGCTGAAGACAGCTGAAATGCCAGAAACCGGTCCTAGGAAGCTTGTTTCCGGTCCAGGGAAGACATGGCTTGGCAGTTCGGGCTCGACTGTTTCCATGAGGCACAGGGTCAGACTGATTTGCATATGGCCATGTCTGAACTGGGGTGGCAGAGTGGGATAAAGAACAGTGATGGATTAAACCCAGATCAGTTGACTGGGGGTGAGTGTTTGCAATGGTCAACACTCCGTCCATCATTTCCTTTGGTTTTTGCTTTGTTCGCTATAAGTTGGCAGGGTATGCTCAGACGTGAGTCCCTTGCTCACTTTGCCACTGGATTCAAGCAAGCCTGGCTGAAGACGGCTGAAATGCCAGAAACCGGTCCTAGGAAGCTTGTTTCCGGTCCAGGGAAGACATGGCTTGGCAGTTCAGGCTGGACTGTTCCCATGAGGCACAGGGTCAGACTGATTTGCATATGGCCATGTCTGAACTGGGGTGGCAGAGTGGGCTAAAGAACAGTGATGGATTAAACCCAGATCAGTTGACTGGGGGTGAGTGTTTGCAATGTTCAACACTCCATCCATCATTTCCTTTGGTTTTTGCTTTGTTCGCCATAAGTTGGCAGGGTATGCTCAGACGTGAGTCCCTTGCTCACTTTGCCACTGGATTCAAGCAAGCCTGGCTGAAGACGGCTAAAATGCCAGAAACCGGTCCTAGGAAGCTTGTTTCCGGTCCAGGGAAGACATGGCTTGGCAGTTTGGGCTGGACTGTTCCCATGAGGCACAGGGTCAGACTGATTTGCATATGGCCATGTCTGAACTGGGGTGGCAGAGTGGGCTAAAGAACAGTGATGGATTAAACCCAGATCAGTTGACTGGGGGTGAGTGTTTGCAATGTTCAACACTCCGTCCATCATTTCCTTTGGTTTTTGCTTTGTTCGCCATAAGTTGGCAGGGTATGCTCAGACGTGAGTCCCTTGCTCACTTTGTCACTGGATTCAAGCAAGCCTGCCTGAAGACGGCTGAAATGCCAGAAACCGGTCCTAGGAAGCTTGTTTCCGGTCCAGGGAAGACATAGCTTGGCAGTTCGGGCTGGACTGTTCCCATGAGGCACAGGGTCAGACTGATTTGCATATGGCCATGTCTGAACTGGGGTGGCAGAGTGGGCTAAAGAACAGTGATGGATTAAACCCAGATCAGTTGACTGGGGGTGAGTGTTTGCAATGTTCAACACTCCGTCCATCATTTCCTTTGGTTTTTGCTTTGTTCGCCATAAGTTGGCAGGGTATGCTCAGACGTGAGTCCCTTGCTCACTTTGCCACTGGATTCATGCAAGCCTGCCTGAAGACGGCTGAAATGCCAGAAACCGGTCCTAGGAAGCTTGTTTCCGGTCCAGGGAAGACATGGCTTGGCAGGTCAGGCTGGACTGTTCCCATGAGGCACAGGGTCAGACTGATTTGCATATGGCCATGTCTGAACTGGGGTGGCAGAGTGGGCTAAAGAACAGTGATGGATTAAACCCAGATTAGTTGACTGGGGGTGAGTGTTTGCAATGTTCAACACTCCGTCCATCATTTCCTTTGGTTTTTGCTTTGTTCACCATAAGTTGGCAGGGTATGCTCAGACGTGAGTCCCTTGCTCACTTTGCCACTGGATTCAAGCAAGCCTGGCTGAAGACTCCTGAAATGCCAGAAACCGGTCCTAGGAAGCTTGTTTCCGGTCCAGGGAAGACATGGCTTGGCAGTTCGGGATCGACTGTTCCCATGAGGCACAGGGTCAGACTGATTTGCATATGGCCATGTCTGAACTGGGGTGGCAGAGTGGGCTAAAGAACAGTGATGGATTAAACCCAGATCGGTTGACTGGGGGTGAGTGTTTGCAATGTTCAACACTCCGTCCATCATTTCCTTTGGTTTTTGCCTTGTTCGCCATAAGTTGGCAGGGTATGCTCAGACGTGAGTCCCTTGCTCACTTTGCCACTGGATTCAAGCAAGCCTGGCTGAAGACGGCTGAAATGCCAGAAACCGGTCCTAGGAAGCTTGTTTCCGGTCCAGGGAAGACATGGCTTGGCAGTTCGGGCTGGACTGTTCCCATGAGGCACAGTGTCAGACTGATTTGCATATGGCCATGTCTGAACTGGGGTGGCAGAGTGGGCTAAAGAACAGTGATGGATTAAACCCAGATCAGTTGACTGGGGGTGAGTGTTTGCAATGTTCAACACTCCGTCCATCATTTCCTTTGGTTTTTGCTTTGTTCGCCATAAGTTGGCAGGGTATGCTCAGACGTGAGTCCCTTGATCACTTTGCCACTGGATTCAAGCAAGCCTGCCTGAAGACGGCTGAAATGCCAGAAACCGGTCCTAGGAAGCTTGTTTCCGGTCCAGGGAAGACATGGCTTCGCAGTTCGGGCTGGACTGTTCCCATGAGGCACAGGGTCAGACTGTTTTGCATATGGCCATGTCTGAACTGGGGTGGCAGAGTGGGCTAAAGAACAGTGATGGATTAAACCCAGATCAGTTGACTGGGGGTGAGTGTTTGCAATGTTCAACACTCCGTCCATCATTTCCTTTGGTTTTTGCTTTGTTCGCCATAAGTTGGCAGGGTATGCTCAGACGTGAGTCCCTTGCTCACTTTGCCACTGGATTCAAGCAAGCCTGGCTGAAGACGGCTGAAATGCCAGAAACTGGTCCTAGGAAGCTTGTTTCCGGTCCAGGGAAGACATGGCTTGGCAGTTCGGGCTGGACTGTTCCCATGAGGCACAGGGTCAGATTGATTTGCATATGGCCATGTCTGAACTGGGGTGGCAGAGTGGGCTAAAGAACAGTGATGGATTAAACCCAGATCAGTTGACTGGGGGTGAGTGTTTGCAATGTTCAACACTCCGTCCATCATTTCCTTTGGTTTTTGCTTTGTTCGCCATAAGTTGGCAGGGTATGCTCAGACGTGAGTCCCTTGCTCACTTTGCCACTGGATTCAAGCAAGCCTGGCTGAAGACGGCTGAAATGCCAGAAACTGGTCCTAGGAAGCTTGTTTCCGGTCCAGGGAAGACATGGCTTGGCAGTTCGGGCTGGACTGTTCCCATGAGGCACAGGGTCAGATTGATTTGCATATGGCCATGTCTGAACTGGGGTGGCAGAGTGGGCTAAAGAACAGTGATGGATTAAACCCAGATCAGTTGACTGGGGGTGAGTGTTTGCAATGTTCAACACTCCGTCCATCATTTCCTTTGGTTTTTGCTTTGTTCGCCATAAGTTGGCAGGGTATGCTCAGACGTGAGTCCCTTGCTCACTTTGCCACTGGATTCATGCAAGCCTGCCTGAAGACGGCTGAAATGCCAGAAACCGGTCCTAGGAAGCTTGTTTCCGGTCCAGGGAAGACATGGCTTGGCAGTTCGGGCTGGACTGTTCCCATGAGGAACAGGGTAAGACTGATTTGCATATGGCCATGTCTGAACTGGGGTGGCAGAGTGGGCTAAAGAACAGTGATGGATTAAACCCAGATCAGTTGACTGGGGGTGAGTGTTTGCAATGTTCAACACTCCGTCCATCATTTCCTTTGGTTTTTGCTTTGTTCGCCATAAGTTGGCAGGGTATGCTCAGACGTGAGTCCCTTGCTCACTTTGCCACTGGATTCAAGCAAGCCTGGCTGAAGACGGCTGAAATGCCAGAAACTGGTCCTAGGAAGCTTCTTTCCGGTCCAGGGAAGACATGGCGTGGCAGTTCGGGCTGGACTGTTCCCATGAGGCACAGGGTCAGATTGATTTGCATATGGCCATGTCTGAACTGGGGTGGCAGAGTGGGCTAAAGAACAGTGATGGATTAAACCCAGATCAGTTGACTGGGGGTGAGTGTTTGCAATGTTCAACACTCCGTCCATCATTTCCTTTGCTTTTTGCTTTGTTCGCCATAAGTTGGCAGGGTATGCTCAGACGTGAGTCCCTTGCTCACTTTGCCACTGGATTCAAGCAAGCCTGGCTGAAGACGGCTGAAATGCCAGAAACCGGTCCTAGGAAGGTTGTTTCCGATCCAGGGAAGACATGGCTTGGCAGTTCGGGCTGGACTGTTCCCATGAGGCACAGGGTCAGACTGATTTGCATATGGCCATGTCTGAACTGGGGTGGCAGAGTGGGCTAAAGAACAGTGATGGATTAAACCCAGATCAGTTGACTGGGGGTGAGTGTTTGCAATGTTCAACACTCCGTCCATCATTTCCTTTGGTTTTTGCTTTGTTCGCCATAAGTTGGCAGGGTATGCTCAGACGTGAGTCCCTTGCTCACTTTGCCACTGGATTCAAGCAAGCCTGGCTGAAGACGGCTGAAATGCCAGAAACCGGTCCTAGGAAGCTTGTTTCCGGTCCAGGGAAGACATGGCTTGGCAGTTCGGGCTGGACTGTTCCCATGAGGCACAGGGTCAGACTGATTTGCATATGGCCATGTCTGAACTGGGGTAGCAGAGTGGGCTAAAGAACAGTGATGGATTAAACCCAGATCAGTTGACTGGGGGTGAGTGTTTGCAATGTTCAACACTCCGTCCATCATTTCCTTTGGTTTTTGCTTTGTTCGCCATAAGTTGGCAGGGTATGCTCAGACGTGAGTCCCTTGCTCACTTTGCCACTGGATTCAAGCAAGCCTGCCTGAAGACGGCTGAAATGCCAGAAACCGGTCCTAGGAAGCTTGTTTCCGGTCCAGGGAAGACATGGCTTGGCAGTTCGGGCTGGACTGTTCCCATGAGGCACAGGGTCAGACTGATTTGCATATGGCCATGTCTGAACTGGGGTGGCAGAGTGGGCTAAAGAACAGTGACGGATTAAACCCAGATCAGTTGACTGGGGGTGAGTGTTTGCAATGTTCAACACTCCGTCCATCATTTCCTTTGGTTTTTGCTTTGTTCGCCATAAGTTGGCAGGGTATGCTCAGACGTGAGTCCCTTGCTCACTTTGCCACTGGATTCAAGCAAGCCTGCCTGAAGACGGCTGAAATGCCAGAAACCGGTCCTAGGACGCTTGTTTCCGGTCCAGGGAAGACATAGCTTGGCAGTTCGGGCTGGACTGTTCCCATGAGGCACAGGGTCAGACTGATTTGCATATGGCCATGTCTGAACTGGGGTGGCAGAGTGGGCTAAAGAACAGTGATGGATTAAACCCAGATCAGTTGACTGGGGGTTAGTGTTTGCAATGTTCAACACTCCGTCCATCATTTCCTTTGGTTTTTGCTTTGTTCGCCATAAGTTGGCAGGGTATGCTCAGACGTGAGTCCCTTGCTCACTTTGCCACTGGATTCATGCAAGCCTGCCTGAAGACGGCTGAAATGCCAGAAACCGGTCCTAGGAAGCTTGTTTCCGGTCCAGGGAAGACATGGCTTGGCAGGTCAGGCTGGACTGTTCCCATGAGGCACAGGGTCAGACTGATTTGCATATGGCCATGTCTGAACTGGGGTGGCAGAGTGGGCTAAAGAACAGTGATGGATTAAACCCAGATCAGTTGACTGGGGGTGAGTGTTTGCAATGTTCAACACTCCGTCCATCATTTCCTTTGGTTTTTGCTTTGTTCACCATAAGTTGGCAGGGTATGCTCAGACGTGAGTCCCTTGCTCACTTTGCCACTGGATTCAAGCAAGCCTGGCTGAAGACTCCTGAAATGCCAGAAACCGGTCCTAGGAAGCTTGTTTCCGGTCCAGGGAAGACATGGCTTGGCAGTTCGGGATCGACTGTTCCCATGAGGCACAGGGTCAGACTGATTTGCATATGGCCATGTCTGAACTGGGGTGGCAGAGTGGGCTAAAGAACAGTGATGGATTAAACCCAGATCGGTTGACTGGGGGTGAGTGTTTGCAATGTTCAACACTCCGTCCATCATTTCCTTTGGTTTTTGCCTTGTTCGCCATAAGTTGGCAGGGTATGCTCAGACGTGAGTCCCTTGCTCACTTTGCCACTGGATTCAAGCAAGCCTGGCTGAAGACGGCTGAAATGCCAGAAACCGGTCCTAGGAAGCTTGTTTCCGGTCCAGGGAAGACATGGCTTGGCAGTTCGGGCTGGACTGTTCCCATGAGGCACAGGGTCAGACTGATTTGCATATGGCCATGTCTGAACTGGGGTGGCAGAGTGGGCTAAAGAACAGTGATGGATTAAACCCAGATCAGTTGACTGGGGGTGAGTGTTTGCAATGTTCAACACTCCGTCCATCATTTCCTTTGGTTTTTTCTTTGTTCGCCATAAGTTGGCAGGGTATGCTCAGACGTGAGTCCCTTGATCACTTTGCTACTGGATTCAAGCAAGCCTGCCTGAAGACGGCTGAAATGCCAGAAACCGGTCCTAGGAAGCTTGTTTCCGGTCCAGGGAAGACATGGCTTCGCAGTTCGGGCTGGACTGTTCCCATGAGGCACAGGGTCAGACTGTTTTGCATATGGCCATGTCTGAACTGGGGTGGCAGAGTGGGCTAAAGAACAGTGATGGATTAAACCCAGATCAGTTGACTGGGGGTGAGTGTTTGCAATGTTCAACACTCCGTCCATCATTTCCTTTGGTTTTTGCTTTGTTCGCCATAAGTTGGCAGGGTATGCTCAGACGTGAGTCCCTTGCTCACTTTGCCACTGGATTCAAGCAAGCCTGGCTGAAGACGGCTGAAATGCCAGAAACTGGTCCTAGGAAGCTTGTTTCCGGTCCAGGGAAGACATGGCTTGGCAGTTCGGGCTGGACTGTTCCCATGAGGCACAGGGTCAGATTGATTTGCATATGGCCATGTCTGAACTGGGGTGGCAGAGTGGGCTAAAGAACAGTGATGGATTAAACCCAGATCAGTTGACTGGGGGTGAGTGTTTGCAATGTTCAACACTCCGTCCATCATTTCCTTTGGTTTTTGCTTTGTTCGCCATAAGTTGGCAGGGTATGCTCAGACGTGAGTCCCTTGCTCACTTTGCCACTGGATTCAAGCAAGCCTGGCTGAAGACGGCTGAAATGCCAGAAACTGGTCCTAGGAAGCTTGTTTCCGGTCCAGGGAAGACATGGCTTGGCAGTTCGGGCTGGACTGTTCCCATGAGGCACAGGGTCAGATTGATTTGCATATGGCCATGTCTGAACTGGGGTGGCAGAGTGGGCTAAAGAACAGTGATGGATTAAACCCAGATCAGTTGACTGGGGGTGAGTGTTTGCAATGTTCAACACTCCGTCCATCATTTCCTTTGGTTTTTGCTTTGTTCGCCATAAGTTGGCAGGGTATGCTCAGACGTGAGTCCCTTGCTCACTTTGCCACTGGATTCATGCAAGCCTGCCTGAAGACGGCTGAAATGCCAGAAACCAGTCCTAGGAAGCTTGTTTCCGGTCCAGGGAAGACATGGCTTGGCAGTTCGGGCTGGACTGTTCCCATGAGGAACAGGGTAAGACTGATTTGCATATGGCCATGTCTGAACTGGGGTGGCAGAGTGGGCTAAAGAACAGTGATGGATTAAACCCAGATCAGTTGACTGGGGGTGAGTGTTTGCAATGTTCAACACTCCGTCCATCATTTCCTTTGGTTTTTGCTTTGTTCGCCATAAGTTGGCAGGGTATGCTCAGACGTGAGTCCCTTGCTCACTTTGCCACTGGATTCAAGCAAGCCTGGCTGAAGACGGCTGAAATGCCAGAAACTGGTCCTAGGAAGCTTGTTTCCGGTCCAGGGAAGACATGGCTTGGCAGTTCGGGCTGGACTGTTCCCATGAGGCACAGGGTCAGATTGATTTGCATATGGCCATGTCTGAACTGGGGTGGCAGAGTGGGCTAAAGAACAGTGATGGATTAAACCCAGATCAGTTGACTGGGGGTGAGTGTTTGCAATGTTCAACACTCCGTCCATCATTTCCTTTGCTTTTTGCTTTGTTCGCCATAAGTTGGCAGGGTATGCTCAGACGTGAGTCCCTTGCTCACTTTGCCACTGGATTCAAGCAAGCCTGGCTGAAGACGGCTGAAATGCCAGAAACCGGTCCTAGGAAGCTTGTTTCCGATCCAGGGAAGACATGGCTTGGCAGTTCGGGCTGGACTGTTCCCATGAGGCACAGGGTCAGACTGATTTGCATATGGCCATGTCTGAACTGGGGTGGCAGAGTGGGCTAAAGAACAGTGATGGATTAAACCCAGATCAGTTGACTGGGGGTGAGTGTTTGCAATGTTCAACACTCCGTCCATCATTTCCTTTGGTTTTTGCTTTGTTCGCCATAAGTTGGCAGGGTATGCTCAGACGTGAGTCCCTTGCTCACTTTGCCACTGGATTCAAGCAAGCCTGGCTGAAGACGGCTGAAATGCCAGAAACCGGTCCTAGGAAGCTTGTTTCCGGTCCAGGAAAGACATGGCTTGGCAGTTCGGGCTGGACTGTTCCCATGAGGCACAGGGTCAGACTGATTTGCATATGGCCATGTCTGAACTGGGGTAGCAGAGTGGGCTAAAGAACAGTGATGGATTAAACCCAGATCAGTTGACTGGGGGTGAGTGTTTGCAATGTTCAACACTCCGTCCATCATTTCCTTTGGTTTTTGCTTTGTTCGCCATAAGTTGGCAGGGTATGCTCAGACGTGAGTCCCTTGCTCACTTTGCCACTGGATTCAAGCAAGCCTGCCTGAAGACGGCTGAAATGCCAGAAACCGGTCCTAGGAAGCTTGTTTCCGGTCCAGGGAAGACATGGCTTGGCAGTTCGGGCTGGACTGTTCCCATGAGGCACAGGGTCAGACTGATTTGCATATGGCCATGTCTGAACTGGGGTGGCAGAGTGGGCTAAAGAACAGTGATGGATTAAACCCAGATCAGTTGACTGGGGGTGAGTGTTTGCAATGTTCAACACTCCGTCCATCATTTCCTTTGGTTTTTGCTTTGTTCGCCATAAGTTGGCAGGGTATGCTCAGACGTGAGTCCCTTGCTCACTTTGCCACTGGATTCAAGCAAGCCTGCCTGAAGACGGCTGAAATGCCAGAAACCGGTCCTAGGACGCTTGTTTCCGGTCCAGGGAAGACATAGCTTGGCAGTTCGGGCTGGACTGTTCCCATGAGGCACAGGGTCAGACTGATTTGCATATGGCCATGTTTGAACTGGGGTGGCAGAGTGGGCTAAAGAACAGTGATGGATTAAACCCAGATCAGTTGACTGGGGGTGAGTGTTTGCAATGTTCAACACTCCGTCCATCATTTCCTTTGGTTTTTGCTTTGTTCGCCATAAGTTGGCAGGGTATGCTCAGACGTGAGTCCCTTGCTCACTTTGCCACTGGATTCAAGCAAGCCTGCCTGAAGACGGCTGAAATGCCAGAAACCGGTCCTAGGAAGCTTGTTTCCGGTCCTGGGAAGACATGGCTTGGCAGTTCAGGCTGGACTGTTCCCATGAGGCACAGGGTCAGACTGATTTGCATATGGCCATGTCTGAACTGGGGTGGCAGAGTGGGCTAAAGAACAGTGATGGATTAAACCCAGATCAGTTGACTGGGGGTGAGTGTTTGCAATGTTCAACACTCCGTCCATCATTTCCTTTGGTTTTTGCTTTGTTCGCCATAAGTTGGCAGGGTATGCTCAGACGTGAGTCCCTTGCTCACTTTGCCACTGGATTCAAGCAAGCCTGGCTGAAGACGGCTGAAATGCCAGAAACCGGTCCTAGGACGCTTGTTTCCGGTCCAGGGAAGACATAGCTTGGCAGTTCGGGCTGGACTGTTCCCATGAGGCACAGGGTCAGACTGATTTGCATATGGCCATGTCTGAACTGGGGTGGCAGAGTGGGCTAAAGAACAGTGATGGATTAAACCCAGATCAGTTGACTGGGGGTGAGTGTTTGCAATGTTCAACACTCCGTCCATCATTTCCTTTGGTTTTTGCTTTGTTCGCCATAAGTTGGCAGGGTATGCTCAGACGTGAGTCCCTTGCTCACTTTGCCACTGGATTCAAGCAAGCCTGCCTGAAGACGGCTGAAATGCCAGAAACCTGTCCTAGGAAGCTTGTTTCCGGTCCAGGGAAGACATGGCTTGGCAGTTCAGGCTGGACTGTTCCCATGAGGCACAGGGTCAGACTGATTTGCATATGGCCATGTCTGAACTGGGGTGGCAGAGTGGGCTAAAGAACAGTGATGGATTAAACCCAGATCAGTTGACTGGGGGTGAGTGTTTGCAATGTTCAACACTCCGTCCATCATTTCCTTTGGTTTTTGCTTTGTTCGCCATAAGTTGGCAGGGTATGCTCAGACGTGAGTCCCTTGCTCACTTTGCCACTGGATTCAAGCAAGCCTGGCTGAAGACGGCTGAAATGCCAGAAACCGGTCCTAGGAAGCTTGTTTCCGGTCCAGGGAAGACATGGCTTGGCAGTTCGGGCTGGACTGTTCCCATGAGGCACAGGGTCAGACTGATTTGCATATGGCCATGTCTGAACTGGGGTGGCAGAGTGGGCTGAAGAACAGTGATGGATTAAACCCAGATCAGTTGACTGGGGGTGAGTGTTTGCAATGTTCAACACTCCGTCCATCATTTCCTTTGGTTTTTGCTTTGTTCGCCATAAGTTGGCAGGGTATGCTCAGACGTGAGTCCCTTGCTCACTTTGCCACTGGATTCAAGCAAGCCTGCCTGAAGACGGCTGAAATGCCAGAAACCGGTCCTAGGAAGCTTGTTTCCGGTCCAGGGAAGACATGGCTTGGCAGTTCGGGCTGGACTGTTCCCATGAGGCACAGGGTCAGACTGATTTGCATATGGCCATGTCTGAACTTGGGTGGCAGAGTGGGCTAAAGAACAGTGATGGATTAAACCCAGATCAGTTGACTGGGGGTGAGTGTTTGCAATGTTCAACACTCCGTCCATCATTTCCTTTGGTTTTTGCTTTGTTCGCCATAAGTTGGCAGGGTATGCTCAGACGTGAGTCCCTTGCTCACTTTGCCACTGCATTCAAGCAAGCCTGGCTGAAGACGGCTGAAATGCCAGAAACCGGTCCTAGGAAGCTTGTTTCCGGTCCAGGGAAGACATGGCTTGGCAGTTCGGGCTGGACTGTTCCCATGAGGCACAGGGTCAGACTGATTTGCATATGGCCATGTCTGAACTGGGGTGGCAGAGTGGGCTAAAGAACAGTGATGGATTAAACCCAGATCAGTTGACTGGGGGTGAGTGTTTGCAATGTTCAACACTCCGTCCATCATTTCCTTTGGTATTTGCTTTGTTCGCCATAAGTTGGCAGGGTATGCTCAGACGTGAGTCCCTTGCTCACTTTGCCACTGGATTCAAGCAAGCCTGGCTGAAGACGGCTGAAATGCCAGAAACCGGTCCTAGGAAGCTTGTTTCCGGTCCAGGGAAGACATGGCTTGGCAGTTCGGGCTGGACTGTTCCCATGAGGCACAGGGTCAGACTGATTTGCATATGGCCATGTCTGAACTGGGGTGGCAGAGTGGGCTAAAGAACAGTGATGGATTAAACCCAGATCAGTTGACTGGGGGTGAGTGTTTGCAATGTTCAACACTCCGTCCATCATTTCCTTTGGTTTTTGCTTTGTTCGCCATAAGTTGGCAGGGTATGCTCAGACGTGAGTCCCTTGCTCACTTTGCCACTGGATTCAAGCAAGCCTGCCTGAAGACGGCTGAAATGCCAGAAACCGGTCCTAGGAAGCTTGTTTCCGGTCCAGGGAAGACATGGCTTGGCAGTTCAGGCTGGACTGTTCCCATGAGGCACAGGGTCAGACTGATTTGCATATGGCCATGTCTGAACTGGGGTGGCAGAGTGGGCTAAAGAACAGTGATGGATTAAACCCAGATCAGTTGACTGGGGGTGAGTGTTTGCAATGTTCAACACTCCGTCCATCATTTCCTTTGGTTTTTGCTTTGTTCGCCATAATTTGGCAGGGTATGCTCAGACGTGAGTCCCTTGCTCACTTTGCCACTGGATTCAAGCAAGCCTGGCTGAAGACGGCTGAAATGCCAGAAACCGGTCCTAGGAAGCTTGTTTCCGGTCCAGGGAAGACATGGCTTGGCAGTTCGGGCTGGACTGTTCCCATGAGGCACAGGGTCAGACTGATTTGCATATGGCCATGTCTGAACTGGGGTGGCAGAGTGGGCTGAAGAACAGTGATGGATTAAACCCAGATCAGTTGACTGGGGGTGAGTGTTTGCAATGTTCAACACTCCGTCCATCATTTCCTTTGGTTTTTGCTTTGTTCGCCATAAGTTGGCAGGGTATGCTCAGACGTGAGTCCCTTGCTCACTTTGCCACTGGATTCAAGCAAGCCTGCCTGAAGACGGCTGAAATGCCAGAAACCGGTCCTAGGAAGCTTGTTTCCGGTCCAGGGAAGACATGGCTTGGCAGTTCGGGCTGGACTGTTCCCATGAGGCACAGGGTCAGACTGATTTGCATATGGCCATGTCTGAACTTGGGTGTCAGAGTGGGCTAAAGAACAGTGATGGATTAAACCCAGATCAGTTGACTGGGGGTGAGTGTTTGCAATGTTCAACACTCCGTCCATCATTTCCTTTGGTTTTTGCTTTGTTCGCCATAAGTTGGCAGGGTATGCTCAGACGTGAGTCCCTTGCTCACTTTGCCACTGCATTCAAGCAAGCCTGGCTGAAGACGGCTGAAATGCCAGAAACCGGTCCTAGGAAGCTTGTTTCCGGTCCAGGGAAGACATGGCTTGGCAGTTCGGGCTGGACTGTTCCCATGAGGCACAGGGTCAGACTGATTTGCATATGGCCATGTCTGAACTGGGGTGGCAGAGTGGGCTAAAGAACAGTGATGGATTAAACCCAGATCAGTTGACTGGGGGTGAGTGTTTGCAATGTTCAACACTCCGTCCATCATTTCCTTTGGTATTTGCTTTGTTCGCCATAAGTTGGCAGGGTATGCTCAGACGTGAGTCCCTTGCTCACTTTGCCACTGGATTCAAGCAAGCCTGGCTGAAGACGGCTGAAATGCCAGAAACCAGTCCTAGGAAGCTTGTTTCCGGTCCAGGGAAGACATGGCTTGGCAGTTTGGGCTGGACTGTTCCCATGAGGCACAGGGTCAGACTGATTTGCATATGGCCATGTCTGAACTGGGGTGGCAGAGTGGGCTAAAGAACAGTGATGGATTAAACCCAGATCAGTTGACTGGGGGTGAGTGTTTGCAATGTTCAACACTCCGTCCATCATTTCCTTTGGTTTTTGCTTTGTTCGCCATAAGTTGGCAGGGAATGCTCAGACGTGAGTCCCTTGCTCACTTTGCCACTGGATTCAAGCAAGCCTGGCTGAAGACCGCTAAAATGCCAGAAACCGGTCCTAGGAAGCTTGTTTCCGGTCCAGGGAAGACATGGCTTGGCAGTTCAGGCTGGACTGTTCCCATGAGGCACAGGGTCAGACTGATTTGCATATGGCCATGTCTGAACTGGGGTGGCAGAGTGGGCTAAAGAACAGTGATGGATTAAACCCAGATCAGTTGACTGGGGGTGAGTGTTTGCAATGTTCAACACTCCGTCCATCATTTCCTGTGGTTTTTGCTTTGTTCACCATAAGTTGGCAGGGTATGCTCAGACGTGAGTCCCTTGCTCACTTTGCCACTGGATTCAAGCAAGTCTGCCTGAAGACTGCTGAAATGCCAGAAACCGGTCCTAGGAAGATTGTTTCCGGTCCAGGGAAGACATGGCTTGGCAGTTCGGGCTGGACTGTTCCCATGAGGCACAGGGTCAGACTGATTTGCATATGGCCATGTCTGAACTGGGGTGGCAGAGTGGGCTAAAGAACAGTGATGGATTAAACCCAGATCAGTTGACTGGGGGTGAGTGTTTGCAATGTTCAACACTCCGTCCATCATTTCCTTTGGTTTTTGCTTTGTTCGCCATAAGTTGGCAGGGTATGCTCAGACGTGAGTCCCTTGATCACTTTGCCACTGGATTCAAGCAAGCCTGCCTGAAGACGGCTGAAATGCCAGAAACCGGTCCTAGGAAGCTTGTTTCCGGTCCAGGGAAGACATGGCTTGGCAGTTCGGGCTGGACTGTTCCCATGAGGCACAGGGTCAGACTGATTTGCATATGGCCATGTCTGAACTGGGGTGGCAGAGTGGGCTAAAGAACAGTGATGGATTAAACCCAGATCAGTTGACTGGGGGTGAGTGTTTGCAATGTTCAACACTCCGTCCATCATTTCCTTTGGTTTTTGCTTTGTTCACCATAAGTTGGCAGGGTATGCTCAGACGTGAGTCCCTTGCTCACTTTGCCACTGGATTCAAGCAAGCCTGGCTGAAGACGGCTGAAATGCCAGAAACCGGTCCTAGGAAGCTTGTTTCCGGTCCAGGGAAGACATGGCTTGGCAGTTCGGGCTGGACTGTTCCCATGAGGCACAGGATCAGACTGATTTGCATATGGCCATGTCTGAACTGGGGTGGCAGAGTGGGCTAAAGAACAGTGATGGATTAAACCCAGATCAGTTGACTGGGGGTGAGGGTTTGCAATGTTCAACACTCCGTCCATCATTTCCTTTGGTTTTTGCTTTGTTCGCCATAAGTTGGCAGGGTATGCTCAGACGTGAGTCCCTTGCTCACTTTGCCACTGGATTCAAGCAAGCCTGGCTGAAGACGGCTGAAATGCCAGAAACCGGTCCTAGGAAGCTTGTTTCCGGTCCAGGGAAGACATGGCTTGGCAGTTCGGGCTGGACTGTTCCCATGAGGCACAGGGTCAGACTGATTTGCATATGGCCATGTCTGAACTGGGGTAGCAGAGTGGGCTAAAGAACAGTGATGGATTAAACCCAGATCAGTTGACTGGGGGTGAGTGTTTGCAATGTTCAACACTCCGTCCATCATTTCCTTTGGTTTTTGCTTTGTTCGCCATAAGTTGGCAGGGTATGCTCAGACGTGAGTCCCTTGCTCACTTTGCCACTGGATTCAAGCAAGCCTGCCTGAAGACGGCTGAAATGCCAGAAACCGGTCCTAGGAAGCTTGTTTCCGGTCCAGGGAAGACATGGCTTGGCAGTTCGGGCTGGACTGTTCCCATGAGGCACAGGGTCAGACTGATTTGCATATGGCCATGTCTGAACTGGGGTGGCAGAGTGGGCTAAAGAACAGTGATGGATTAAACCCAGATCAGTTGACTGGGGGTGAGTGTTTGCAATGTTCAACACTCCGTCCATCATTTCCTTTGGTTTTTGCTTTGTTCGCCATAAGTTGGCAGGGTATGCTCAGACGTGAGTCCCTTGCTCACTTTGCCACTGGATTCAAGCAAGCCTGCCTGAAGACGGCTGAAATGCCAGAAACCGGTCCTAGGAAGCTTGTTTCCGGTCCAGGGAAGACATAGCTTGGCAGTTCGGGCTGGACTGTTCCCATGAGGCACAGGGTCAGACTGATTTGCATATGGCCATGTCTGAACTGGGGTGGCAGAGTGGGCTAAAGAACAGTGATGGATTAAACCCAGATCAGTTGACTGGGGGTGAGTGTTTGCAATGTTCAACACTCCGTCCATCATTTCCTTTGGTTTTTGCTTTGTTCGCCATAAGTTGGCAGGGTATGCTCAGACGTGAGTCCCTTGCTCACTTTGCCACTGGATTCAAGCAAGCATGCCTGAAGACGGCTGAAATGCCAGAAACCGGTCCTAGGAAGCTTGTTTCCGGTCCAGGGAAGACATGGCTTGGCAGTTCGGGCTGGACTGTTCCCATGAGGCACAGGGTCAGACTGATTTGCATATGGCCATGTCTGAACTGGGGTGGCAGAGTGGGCTAAAGAACAGTGATGGATTAAACCCAGATCAGTTGACTGGGGGTGAGGGTTTGCAATGTTCAACACTCCGTCCATCATTTCCTTTCGTTTTTGCTTTGTTCGCCATAAGTTGGCAGGGTATGCTCAGACGTGAGTCCCTTGCTCACTTTGCCACTGGATTCAAGCAAGCCTGGCTGAAGACGGCTGAAATGCCAGAAACCGGTCCTAGGAAGCTTGTTTCCGGTCCAGGGAAGACATGGCTTGGTAGTTCGGGCTGGACTGTTCCCATGAGGAACAGGGTCAGACTGATTTGCATATGGCCATGTCTGAACTGGGGTGGCAGAGTGGGCTAAAGAACAGTGATGGATTAAACCCAGATCAGTTGACTGGGGGTGAGTGTTTGCAATGTTCAACACTCCGTCCATCATTTCCTTTGGTTTTTGCTTTGTTCGCCATAAGTTGGCAGGGTATGCTCAGACGTGAGTCCCTTGCTCACTTTGCCACTGGATTCAAGCAAGCCTGGCTGAAGACAGCTGAAATGCCAGAAACCGGTCCTAGGAAGCTTGTTTCCGGTCCAGGGAAGACATGGCTTGGCAGTTCGGGCTGGACTGTTCCCATGAGGCACAGGGTCAGACTGATTTGCATATGGCCATGTCTGAACTGGGGTGGCAGAGTGGGCTAAAGAACAGTGATGGATTAAACCCAGATCAGTTGACTGGGGGTGAGTGTTTGCAATGTTCAACACTCCGTCCATCATTTCCTTTGGTTTTTGCTTTGTTCGCCATAAGTTGGCAGGGTATGCTCAGACGTGAGTCCCTTGCTCACTTTGCCACTGGATTCAAGCAAGCCTGGCTGAAGACGGCTGAAATGCCAGAAACCGGTCCTAGGAAGCTTGTTTCCGGTCCAGGGAAGACATGGCTTGGCAGTTCGGGCTGGACTGTTCCCATGAGGCACAGGGTCAGACTGATTTGCATATGGCCATGTCTGAACTGGGGTGGCAGAGTGGGCTAAAGAACAGTGATGGATTAAACCCAGATCAGTTGACTGGGGGTGAGTGTTTGCAATGTTTAACACTCCGTCCATCATTTCCTTTGGTTTTTGCTTTGTTCGCTATAAGTTGGCAGGGTATGCTCAGACGTGAGTCCCTTGCTCACTTTGCCACTGGATTCAAGCAAGCCTGGCTGAAGACGGCTGAAATGCCAGAAACCGGTCCTAGGAAGCTTGTTTCCGGTCCAGGGAAGACATGGCTTGGCAGTTCAGGCTGGACTGTTCCCATGAGGCACAGGGTCAGACTGATTTGCATATGGCCATGTCTGAACTGGGGTGGCAGAGTGGGCTAAAGAACAGTGATGGATTAAACCCAGATCAGTTGACTGGGGGTGAGTGTTTGCAATGTTCAACACTCCATCCATCATTTCCTTTGGTTTTTGCTTTGTTCGCCATAAGTTGGCAGGGTATGCTCAGACGTGAGTCCCTTGCTCACTTTGCCACTGGATTCAAGCAAGCCTGGCTGAAGACGGCTGAAATGCCAGAAACCGGTCCTAGGAAGCTTGTTTCCGGTCCAGGGAAGACATGGCTTGGCAGTTTGGGCTGGACTGTTCCCATGAGGCACAGGGTCAGACTGATTTGCATATGGCCATGTCTGAACTGGGGTGGCAGAGTGGGCTAAAGAACAGTGATGGATTAAACCCAGATCAGTTGACTGGGGGTGAGTGTTTGCAATGTTCAACACTCCGTCCATCATTTCCTTTGGTTTTTGCTTTGTTCGCCATAAGTTGGCAGGGTATGCTCAGACGTGAGTCCCTTGATCACTTTGCCACTGGATTCAAGCAACCCTGCCTGAAGACGGCTGAAATGCCAGAAACCGGTCCTAGGAAGCTTGTTTCCGGTCCAGGGAAGACATGGCTTGGCAGTTCGGGCTGGACTGTTCCCATGAGGCACAGGGTCAGACTGATTTGCATATGGCCATGTCTGAACTTGGGTGGCAGAGTGGGCTAAAGAACAGTGATGGATTAAACCCAGATCAGTTGACTGGGGGTGAGTGTTTGCAATGTTCAACACTCCGTCCATCATTTCCTTTGGTTTTTGCTTTGTTCGCCATAAGTTGGCAGGGTATGCTCAGACGTGAGTCCCTTGCTCACTTTGCCACTGCATTCAAGCAAGCCTGGCTGAAGACGGCTGAAATGCCAGAAACCGGTCCTAGGAAGCTTGTTTCCGGTCCAGGGAAGACATGGCTTGGCAGTTCGGGCTGGACTGTTCCCATGAGGCACAGGGTCAGACTGATTTGCATATGGCCATGTCTGAACTGGGGTGGCAGAGTGGGCTAAAGAACAGTGATGGATTAAACCCAGATCAGTTGACTGGGGGTGAGTGTTTGCAATGTTCAACACTCCGTCCATCATTTCCTTTGGTATTTGCTTTGTTCGCCATAAGTTGGCAGGGTATGCTCAGACGTGAGTCCCTTGCTCACTTTGCCACTGGATTCAAGCAAGCCTGGCTGAAGACGGCTGAAATGCCAGAAACCGGTCCTAGGAAGCTTGTTTCCGGTCCAGGGAAGACATGGCTTGGCAGTTCGGGCTGGACTGTTCCCATGAGGCACAGGGTCAGACTGATTTGCATATGGCCATGTCTGAACTGGGGTGGCAGAGTGGGCTAAAGAACAGTGATGGATTAAACCCAGATCAGTTGACTGGGGGTGAGTGTTTGCAATGTTCAACACTCCGTCCATCATTTCCTTTGGTTTTTGCTTTGTTCGCCATAAGTTGGCAGGGTATGCTCAGACGTGAGTCCCTTGATCACTTTGCCACTGGATTCAAGCAAGCCTGCCTGAAGACGGCTGAAATGCCAGAAACCGGTCCTAGGAAGCTTGTTTCCGGTCCAGGGAAGACATGGCTTCGCAGTTCGGGCTGGACTGTTCCCATGAGGCACAGGGTCAGACTGTTTTGCATATGGCCATGTCTGAACTGGGGTGGCAGAGTGGGCTAAAGAACAGTGATGGATTAAACCCAGATCAGTTGACTGGGGGTGAGTGTTTGCAATGTTCAACACTCCGTCCATCATTTCCTTTGGTTTTTGCTTTGTTCGCCATAAGTTGGCAGGGTATGCTCAGACGTGAGTCCCTTGCTCACTTTGCCACTGGATTCAAGCAAGCCTGGCTGAAGACGGCTGAAATGCCAGAAACTGGTCCTAGGAAGCTTGTTTCCGGTCCAGGGAAGACATGGCTTGGCAGTTCGGGCTGGACTGTTCCCATGAGGCACAGGGTCAGATTGATTTGCATATGGCCATGTCTGAACTGGGGTGGCAGAGTGGGCTAAAGAACAGTGATGGATTAAACCCAGATCAGTTGACTGGGGGTGAGTGTTTGCAATGTTCAACACTCCGTCCATCATTTCCTTTGGTTTTTGCTTTGTTCGCCATAAGTTGGCAGGGTATGCTCAGACGTGAGTCCCTTGCTCACTTTGCCACTGGATTCAAGCAAGCCTGGCTGAAGACGGCTGAAATGCCAGAAACTGGTCCTAGGAAGCTTGTTTCCGGTCCAGGGAAGACATGGCTTGGCAGTTCGGGCTGGACTGTTCCCATGAGGCACAGGGTCAGATTGATTTGCATATGGCCATGTCTGAACTGGGGTGGCAGAGTGGGCTAAAGAACAGTGATGGATTAAACCCAGATCAGTTGACTGGGGGTGAGTGTTTGCAATGTTCAACACTCCGTCCATCATTTCCTTTGGTTTTTGCTTTGTTCGCCATAAGTTGGCAGGGTATGCTCAGACGTGAGTCCCTTGCTCACTTTGCCACTGGATTCATGCAAGCCTGCCTGAAGACGGCTGAAATGCCAGAAACCGGTCCTAGGAAGCTTGTTTCCGGTCCAGGGAAGACATGGCTTGGCAGTTCGGGCTGGACTGTTCCCATGAGGAACAGGGTAAGACTGATTTGCATATGGCCATGTCTGAACTGGGGTGGCAGAGTGGGCTAAAGAACAGTGATGGATTAAACCCAGATCAGTTGACTGGGGGTGAGTGTTTGCAATGTTCAACACTCCGTCCATCATTTCCTTTGGTTTTTGCTTTGTTCGCCATAAGTTGGCAGGGTATGCTCAGACGTGAGTCCCTTGCTCACTTTGCCACTGGATTCAAGCAAGCCTGGCTGAAGACGGCTGAAATGCCAGAAACTGGTCCTAGGAAGCTTCTTTCCGGTCCAGGGAAGACATGGCGTGGCAGTTCGGGCTGGACTGTTCCCATGAGGCACAGGGTCAGATTGATTTGCATATGGCCATGTCTGAACTGGGGTGGCAGAGTGGGCTAAAGAACAGTGATGGATTAAACCCAGATCAGTTGACTGGGGGTGAGTGTTTGCAATGTTCAACACTCCGTCCATCATTTCCTTTGCTTTTTGCTTTGTTCGCCATAAGTTGGCAGGGTATGCTCAGACGTGAGTCCCTTGCTCACTTTGCCACTGGATTCAAGCAAGCCTGGCTGAAGACGGCTGAAATGCCAGAAACCGGTCCTAGGAAGCTTGTTTCCGATCCAGGGAAGACATGGCTTGGCAGTTCGGGCTGGACTGTTCCCATGAGGCACAGGGTCAGACTGATTTGCATATGGCCATGTCTGAACTGGGGTGGCAGAGTGGGCTAAAGAACAGTGATGGATTAAACCCAGATCAGTTGACTGGGGGTGAGTGTTTGCAATGTTCAACACTCCGTCCATCATTTCCTTTGGTTTTTGCTTTGTTCGCCATAAGTTGGCAGGGTATGCTCAGACGTGAGTCCCTTGCTCACTTTGCCACTGGATTCAAGCAAGCCTGGCTGAAGACGGCTGAAATGCCAGAAACCGGTACTAGGAAGCTTGTTTCCGGTCCAGGGAAGACATGGCTTGGCAGTTCGGGCTGGACTGTTCCCATGAGGCACAGGGTCAGACTGATTTGCATATGGCCATGTCTGAACTGGGGTAGCAGAGTGGGCTAAAGAACAGTGATGGATTAAACCCAGATCAGTTGACTGGGGGTGAGTGTTTGCAATGTTCAACACTCCGTCCATCATTTCCTTTGGTTTTTGCTTTGTTCGCCATAAGTTGGCAGGGTATGCTCAGACGTGAGTCCCTTGCTCACTTTGCCACTGGATTCAAGCAAGCCTGCCTGAAGACGGCTGAAATGCCAGAAACCGGTCCTAGGAAGCTTGTTTCCGGTCCAGGGAAGACATGGCTTGGCAGTTCGGGCTGGACTGTTCCCATGAGGCACAGGGTCAGACTGATTTGCATATGGCCATGTCTGAACTGGGGTGGCAGAGTGGGCTAAAGAACAGTGATGGATTAAACCCAGATCAGTTGACTGGGGGTGAGTGTTTGCAATGTTCAACACTCCGTCCATCATTTCCTTTGGTTTTTGCTTTGTTCGCCATAAGTTGGCAGGGTATGCTCAGACGTGAGTCCCTTGCTCACTTTGCCACTGGATTCAAGCAAGCCTGCCTGAAGACGGCTGAAATGCCAGAAACCGGTCCTAGGACGCTTGTTTCCGGTCCAGGGAAGACATAGCTTGGCAGTTCGGGCTGGACTGTTCCCATGAGGCACAGGGTCAGACTGATTTGCATATGGCCATGTCTGAACTGGGGTGGCAGAGTGGGCTAAAGAACAGTGATGGATTAAACCCAGATCAGTTGACTGGGGGTTAGTGTTTGCAATGTTCAACACTCCGTCCATCATTTCCTTTGGTTTTTGCTTTGTTCGCCATAAGTTGGCAGGGTATGCTCAGACGTGAGTCCCTTGCTCACTTTGCCACTGGATTCATGCAAGCCTGCCTGAAGACGGCTGAAATGCCAGAAACCGGTCCTAGGAAGCTTGTTTCCGGTCCAGGGAAGACATGGCTTGGCAGGTCAGGCTGGACTGTTCCCATGAGGCACAGGGTCAGACTGATTTGCATATGGCCATGTCTGAACTGGGGTGGCAGAGTGGGCTAAAGAACAGTGATGGATTAAACCCAGATCAGTTGACTGGGGGTGAGTGTTTGCAATGTTCAACACTCCGTCCATCATTTCCTTTGGTTTTTGCTTTGTTCACCATAAGTTGGCAGGGTATGCTCAGACGTGAGTCCCTTGCTCACTTTGCCACTGGATTCAAGCAAGCCTGGCTGAAGACTCCTGAAATGCCAGAAACCGGTCCTAGGAAGCTTGTTTCCGGTCCAGGGAAGACATGGCTTGGCAGTTCGGGATCGACTGTTCCCATGAGGCACAGGGTCAGACTGATTTGCATATGGCCATGTCTGAACTGGGGTGGCAGAGTGGGCTAAAGAACAGTGATGGATTAAACCCAGATCGGTTGACTGGGGGTGAGTGTTTGCAATGTTCAACACTCCGTCCATCATTTCCTTTGGTTTTTGCCTTGTTCGCCATAAGTTGGCAGGGTATGCTCAGACGTGAGTCCCTTGCTCACTTTGCCACTGGATTCAAGCAAGCCTGGCTGAAGACGGCTGAAATGCCAGAAACCGGTCCTAGGAAGCTTGTTTCCGGTCCAGGGAAGACATGGCTTGGCAGTTCGGGCTGGACTGTTCCCATGAGGCACAGGGTCAGACTGATTTGCATATGGCCATGTCTGAACTGGGGTGGCAGAGTGGGCTAAAGAACAGTGATGGATTAAACCCAGATCAGTTGACTGGGGGTGAGTGTTTGCAATGTTCAACACTCCGTCCATCATTTCCTTTGGTTTTTTCTTTGTTCGCCATAAGTTGGCAGGGTATGCTCAGACGTGAGTCCCTTGATCACTTTGCCACTGGATTCAAGCAAGCCTGCCTGAAGACGGCTGAAATGCCAGAAACCGGTCCTAGGAAGCTTGTTTCCGGTCCAGGGAAGACATGGCTTCGCAGTTCGGGCTGGACTGTTCCCATGAGGCACAGGGTCAGACTGTTTTGCATATGGCCATGTCTGAACTGGGGTGGCAGAGTGGGCTAAAGAACAGTGATGGATTAAACCCAGATCAGTTGACTGGGGGTGAGTGTTTGCAATGTTCAACACTCCGTCCATCATTTCCTTTGGTTTTTGCTTTGTTCGCCATAAGTTGGCAGGGTATGCTCAGACGTGAGTCCCTTGCTCACTTTGCCACTGGATTCAAGCAAGCCTGGCTGAAGACGGCTGAAATGCCAGAAACTGGTCCTAGGAAGCTTGTTTCCGGTCCAGGGAAGACATGGCTTGGCAGTTCGGGCTGGACTGTTCCCATGAGGCACAGGGTCAGATTGATTTGCATATGGCCATGTCTGAACTGGGGTGGCAGAGTGGGCTAAAGAACAGTGATGGATTAAACCCAGATCAGTTGACTGGGGGTGAGTGTTTGCAATGTTCAACACTCCGTCCATCATTTCCTTTGGTTTTTGCTTTGTTCGCCATAAGTTGGCAGGGTATGCTCAGACGTGAGTCCCTTGCTCACTTTGCCACTGGATTCAAGCAAGCCTGGCTGAAGACGGCTGAAATGCCAGAAACTGGTCCTAGGAAGCTTGTTTCCGGTCCAGGGAAGACATGGCTTGGCAGTTCGGGCTGGACTGTTCCCATGAGGCACAGGGTCAGATTGATTTGCATATGGCCATGTCTGAACTGGGGTGGCAGAGTGGGCTAAAGAACAGTGATGGATTAAACCCAGATCAGTTGACTGGGGGTGAGTGTTTGCAATGTTCAACACTCCGTCCATCATTTCCTTTGGTTTTTGCTTTGTTCGCCATAAGTTGGCAGGGTATGCTCAGACGTGAGTCCCTTGCTCACTTTGCCACTGGATTCATGCAAGCCTGCCTGAAGACGGCTGAAATGCCAGAAACCAGTCCTAGGAAGCTTGTTTCCGGTCCAGGGAAGACATGGCTTGGCAGTTCGGGCTGGACTGTTCCCATGAGGAACAGGGTAAGACTGATTTGCATATGGCCATGTCTGAACTGGGGTGGCAGAGTGGGCTAAAGAACAGTGATGGATTAAACCCAGATCAGTTGACTGGGGGTGAGTGTTTGCAATGTTCAACACTCCGTCCATCATTTCCTTTGGTTTTTGCTTTGTTCGCCATAAGTTGTCAGGGTATGCTCAGACGTGAGTCCCTTGCTCACTTTGCCACTGGATTCAAGCAAGCCTGGCTGAAGACGGCTGAAATGCCAGAAACTGGTCCTAGGAAGCTTGTTTCCGGTCCAGGGAAGACATGGCTTGGCAGTTCGGGCTGGACTGTTCCCATGAGGCACAGGGTCAGATTGATTTGCATATGGCCATGTCTGAACTGGGGTGGCAGAGTGGGCTAAAGAACAGTGATGGATTAAACCCAGATCAGTTGACTGGGGGTGAGTGTTTGCAATGTTCAACACTCCGTCCATCATTTCCTTTGCTTTTTGCTTTGTTCGCCATAAGTTGGCAGGGTATGCTCAGACGTGAGTCCCTTGCTCACTTTGCCACTGGATTCAAGCAAGCCTGGCTGAAGACGGCTGAAATGCCAGAAACCGGTCCTAGGAAGCTTGTTTCCGATCCAGGGAAGACATGGCTTGGCAGTTCGGGCTGGACTGTTCCCATGAGGCACAGGGTCAGACTGATTTGCATATGGCCATGTCTGAACTGGGGTGGCAGAGTGGGCTAAAGAACAGTGATGGATTAAACCCAGATCAGTTGACTGGGGGTGAGTGTTTGCAATGTTCAACACTCCGTCCATCATTTCCTTTGGTTTTTGCTTTGTTCGCCATAAGTTGGCAGGGTATGCTCAGACGTGAGTCCCTTGCTCACTTTGCCACTGGATTCAAGCAAGCCTGGCTGAAGACGGCTGAAATGCCAGAAACCGGTCCTAGGAAGCTTGTTTCCGGTCCAGGGAAGACATGGCTTGTCAGTTCGGGCTGGACTGTTCCCATGAGGCACAGGGTCAGACTGATTTGCATATGGCCATGTCTGAACTGGGGTAGCAGAGTGGGCTAAAGAACAGTGATGGATTAAACCCAGATCAGTTGACTGGGGGTGAGTGTTTGCAATGTTCAACACTCCGTCCATCATTTCCTTTGGTTTTTGCTTTGTTCGCCATAAGTTGGCAGGGTATGCTCAGACGTGAGTCCCTTGCTCACTTTGCCACTGGATTCAAGCAAGCCTGCCTGAAGACGGCTGAAATGCCAGAAACCGGTCCTAGGAAGCTTGTTTCCGGTCCAGGGAAGACATGGCTTGGCAGTTCGGGCAGGACTGTTCCCATGAGGCACAGGGTCAGACTGATTTGCATATGGCCATGTCTGAACTGGGGTGGCAGAGTGGGCTAAAGAACAGTGATGGATTAAACCCAGATCAGTTGACTGGGGGTGAGTGTTTGCAATGTTCAACACTCCGTCCATCATTTCCTTTGGTTTTTGCTTTGTTCGCCATAAGTTGGCAGGGTATGCTCAGACGTGAGTCCCTTGCTCACTTTGCCACTGGATTCAAGCAAGCCTGCCTGAAGACGGCTGAAATGCCAGAAACCGGTCCTAGGACGCTTGTTTCCGGTCCAGGGAAGACATAGCTTGGCAGTTCGGGCTGGACTGTTCCCATGAGGCACAGGGTCAGACTGATTTGCATATGGCCATGTTTGAACTGGGGTGGCAGAGTGGGCTAAAGAACAGTGATGGATTAAACCCAGATCAGTTGACTGGGGGTGAGTGTTTGCAATGTTCAACACTCCGTCCATCATTTCCTTTGGTTTTTGCTTTGTTCGCCATAAGTTGGCAGGGTATGCTCAGACGTGAGTCCCTTGCTCACTTTGCCACTGGATTCAAGCAAGCCTGCCTGAAGACGGCTGAAATGCCAGAAACCGGTCCTAGGAAGCTTGTTTCCGGTCCTGGGAAGACATGGCTTGGCAGTTCAGGCTGGACTGTTCCCATGAGGCACAGGGTCAGACTGATTTGCATATGGCCATGTCTGAACTGGGGTGGCAGAGTGGGCTAATGAACAGTGATGGATTAAACCCAGATCAGTTGACTGGGGGTGAGTGTTTGCAATGTTCAACACTCCGTCCATCATTTCCTTTGGTTTTTGCTTTGTTCGCCATAAGTTGGCAGGGTATGCTCAGACGTGAGTCCCTTGCTCACTTTGCCACTGGATTCAAGCAAGCCTGGCTGAAGACGGCTGAAATGCCAGAAACCGGTCCTAGGAAGCTTGTTTCCGGTCCAGGGAAGACATGGCTTGGCAGTTCGGGCTGGACTGTTCCCATGAGGCACAGGGTCAGACTGATTTGCATATGGCCATGTCTGAACTGGGGTGGCAGAGTGGGCTAAAGAACAGTGATGGATTAAACCCAGATCAGTTGACTGGGGGTGAGTGTTTGCAATGTTCAACACTCCGTCCATCATTTCCTTTGGTTTTTGCTTTGTTCGCCATAAGTTGGCAGGGTATGCTCAGACGTGAGTCCCTTGCTCACTTTGCCACTGGATTCAAGCAAGCCTGGCTGAAGACGGCTGAAATGCCAGAAACCGGTCCTAGGACGCTTGTTTCCGGTCCAGGGAAGACATAGCTTGGCAGTTCGGGCTGGACTGTTCCCATGAGGCACAGGGTCAGACTGATTTGCATATGGCCATGTCTGAACTGGGGTGGCAGAGTGGGCTAAAGAACAGTGATGGATTAAACCCAGATCAGTTGACTGGGGGTGAGTGTTTGCAATGTTCAACACTCCGTCCATCATTTCCTTTGGTTTTTGCTTTGTTCGCCATAAGTTGGCAGGGTATGCTCAGACGTGAGTCCCTTGCTCACTTTGCCACTGGATTCAAGCAAGCCTGCCTGAAGACGGCTGAAATGCCAGAAACCTGTCCTAGGAAGCTTGTTTCCGGTCCAGGGAAGACATGGCTTGGCAGTTCAGGCTGGACTGTTCCCATGAGGCACAGGGTCAGACTGATTTGCATATGGCCATGTCTGAACTGGGGTGGCAGAGTGGGCTAAAGAACAGTGATGGATTAAACCCAGATCAGTTGACTGGGGGTGAGTGTTTGCAATGTTCAACACTCCGTCCATCATTTCCTTTGGTTTTTGCTTTGTTCGCCATAAGTTGGCAGGGTATGCTCAGACGTGAGTCCCTTGCTCACTTTGCCACTGGATTCAAGCAAGCCTGGCTGAAGACGGCTGAAATGCCAGAAACCGGTCCTAGGAAGCTTGTTTCCGGTCCAGGGAAGACATGGCTTGGCAGTTCGGGCTGGACTGTTCCCATGAGGCACAGGGTCAGACTGATTTGTATATGGCCATGTCTGAACTGGGGTGGCAGAGTGGGCTGAAGAACAGTGATGGATTAAACCCAGATCAGTTGACTGGGGGTGAGTGTTTGCAATGTTCAACACTCCGTCCATCATTTCCTTTGGTTTTTGCTTTGTTCGCCATAAGTTGGCAGGGTATGCTCAGACGTGAGTCCCTTGCTCACTTTGCCACTGGATTCAAGCAAGCCTGCCTGAAGACGGCTGAAATGCCAGAAACCGGTCCTAGGAAGCTTGTTTCCGGTCCAGGGAAGACATGGCTTGGCAGTTCGGGCTGGACTGTTCCCATGAGGCACAGGGTCAGACTGATTTGCATATGGCCATGTCTGAACTTGGGTGGCAGAGTGGGCTAAAGAACAGTGATGGATTAAACCCAGATCAGTTGACTGGGGGTGAGTGTTTGCAATGTTCAACACTCCGTCCATCATTTCCTTTGGTTTTTGCTTTGTTCGCCATAAGTTGGCAGGGTATGCTCAGACGTGAGTCCCTTGCTCACTTTGCCACTGCATTCAAGCAAGCCTGGCTGAAGACGGCTGAAATGCCAGAAACCGGTCCTAGGAAGCTTGTTTCCGGTCCAGGGAAGACATGGCTTGGCAGTTCGGGCTGGACTGTTCCCATGAGGCACAGGGTCAGACTGATTTGCATATGGCCATGTCTGAACTGGGGTGGCAGAGTGGGCTAAAGAACAGTGATGGATTAAACCCAAATCAGTTGACTGGGGGTGAGTGTTTGCAATGTTCAACACTCCGTCCATCATTTCCTTTGGTATTTGCTTTGTTCGCCATAAGTTGGCAGGGTATGCTCAGACGTGAGTCCCTTGCTCACTTTGCCACTGGATTCAAGCAAGCCTGGCTGAAGACGGCTGAAATGCCAGAAACCGGTCCTAGGAAGCTTGTTTCCGGTCCAGGGAAGACATGGCTTGGCAGTTCGGGCTGGACTGTTCCCATGAGGCACAGGGTCAGACTGATTTGCATATGGCCATGTCTGAACTGGGGTGGCAGAGTGGGCTAAAGAACAGTGATGGATTAAACCCAGATCAGTTGACTGGGGGTGAGTGTTTGCAATGTTCAACACTCCGTCCATCATTTCCTTTGGTTTTTGCTTTGTTCGCCATAAGTTGGCAGGGTATGCTCAGACGTGAGTCCCTTGCTCACTTTGCCACTGGATTCAAGCAAGCCTGCCTGAAGACGGCTGAAATGCCAGAAACCGGTCCTAGGAAGCTTGTTTCCGGTCCAGGGAAGACATGGCTTGGCAGTTCAGGCTGGACTGTTCCCATGAGGCACAGGGTCAGACTGATTTGCATATGGCCATGTCTGAACTGGGGTGGCAGAGTGGGCTAAAGAACAGTGATGGATTAAACCCAGATCAGTTGACTGGGGGTGAGTGTTTGCAATGTTCAACACTCCGTCCATCATTTCCTTTGGTTTTTGCTTTGTTCGCCATAATTTGGCAGGGTATGCTCAGACGTGAGTCCCTTGCTCACTTTGCCACTGGATTCAAGCAAGCCTGGCTGAAGACGGCTGAAATGCCAGAAACCGGTCCTAGGAAGCTTGTTTCCGGTCCAGGGAAGACATGGCTTGGCAGTTCGGGCTGGACTGTTCCCATGAGGCACAGGGTCAGACTGATTTGCATATGGCCATGTCTGAACTGGGGTGGCAGAGTGGGCTGAAGAACAGTGATGGATTAAACCCAGATCAGTTGACTGGGGGTGAGTGTTTGCAATGTTCAACACTCCGTCCATCATTTCCTTTGGTTTTTGCTTTGTTCGCCATAAGTTGGCAGGGTATGCTCAGACGTGAGTCCCTTGCTCACTTTGCCACTGGATTCAAGCAAGCCTGCCTGAAGACGGCTGAAATGCCAGAAACCGGTCCTAGGAAGCTTGTTTCCGGTCCAGGGAAGACATGGCTTGGCAGTTCAGGCTGGACTGTTCCCATGAGGCACAGGGTCAGACTGATTTGCATATGGCCATGTCTGAACTGGGGTGGCAGAGTGGGCTAAAGAACAGTGATGGATTAAACCCAGATCAGTTGACTGGGGGTGAGTGTTTGCAATGTTCAACACTCCGTCCATCATTTCCTTTGGTTTTTGCTTTGTTCACCATAAGTTGGCAGGGTATGCTCAGACGTGAGTCCCTTGCTCACTTTGCCACTGGATTCAAGCAAGTCTGCCTGAAGACTGCTGAAATGCCAGAAACCGGTCCTAGGAAGATTGTTTCCGGTCCAGGGAAGACATGGCTTGGCAGTTCGGGCTGGACTGTTCCCATGAGGCACAGGGTCAGACTGATTTGCATATGGCCATGTCTGAACTGGGGTGGCAGAGTGGGCTAAAGAACAGTGATGGATTAAACCCAGATCAGTTGACTGGGGGTGAGTGTTTGCAAAGTTCAACACTCCGTCCATCATTTCCTTTGGTTTTTGCTTTGTTCGCCATAAGTTGGCAGGGTATGCTCAGACGTGAGTCCCTTGATCACTTTGCCACTGGATTCAAGCAAGCCTGCCTGAAGACGGCTGAAATGCCAGAAACCGGTCCTAGGAAGCTTGTTTCCGGTCCAGGGAAGACATGGCTTGGCAGTTCGGGCTGGACTGTTCCCATGAGGCACAGGGTCAGACTGATTTGCATATGGCCATGTCTGAACTGGGGTGGCAGAGTGGGCTAAAGAACAGTGATGGATTAAACCCAGATCAGTTGACTGGGGGTGAGTGTTTGCAATGTTCAACACTCCGTCCATCATTTCCTTTGGTTTTTGCTTTGTTCACCATAAGTTGGCAGGGTATGCTCAGACGTGAGTCCCTTGCTCACTTTGCCACTGGATTCAAGCAAGCCTGGCTGAAGACGGCTGAAATGCCAGAAACCGGTCCTAGGAAGCTTGTTTCCGGTCCAGGGAAGACATGGCTTGGCAGTTCGGGCTGGACTGTTCCCATGAGGCACAGGATCAGACTGATTTGCATATGACCATGTCTGAACTGGGGTGGCAGAGTGGGCTAAAGAACAGTGATGGATTAAACCCAGATCAGTTGACTGGGGGTGAGGGTTTGCAATGTTCAACACTCCGTCCATCATTTCCTTTGGTTTTTGCTTTGTTCGCCATAAGTTGGCAGGGTATGCTCAGACGTGAGTCCCTTGCTCACTTTGCCACTGGATTCAAGCAAGCCTGGCTGAAGACGGCTGAAATGCCAGAAACCGGTCCTAGGAAGCTTGTTTCCGGTCCAGGGAAGACATGGCTTGGCAGTTCGGGCTGGACTGTTCCCATGAGGCACAGGGTCAGACTGATTTGCATATGGCCATGTCTGAACTGGGGTAGCAGAGTGGGCTAAAGAACAGTGATGGATTAAACCCAGATCAGTTGACTGGGGGTGAGTGTTTGCAATGTTCAACACTCCGTCCATCATTTCCTTTGGTTTTTGCTTTGTTCGCCATAAGTTGGCAGGGTATGCTCAGACGTGAGTCCCTTGCTCACTTTGCCACTGGATTCAAGCAAGCCTGCCTGAAGACGGCTGAAATGCCAGAAACCGGTCCTAGGAAGCTTGTTTCCGGTCCAGGGAAGACATGGCTTGGCAGTTCGGGCTGGACTGTTCCCATGAGGCACAGGGTCAGACTGATTTGCATATGGCCATGTCTGAACTGGGGTGGCAGAGTGGGCTAAAGAACAGTGATGGATTAAACCCAGATCAGTTGACTGGGGGTGAGTGTTTGCAATGTTCAACACTCCGTCCATCATTTCCTTTGGTTTTTGCTTTGTTCGCCATAAGTTGGCAGGGTATGCTCAGACGTGAGTCCCTTGCTCACTTTGCCACTGGATTCAAGCAAGCCTGCCTGAAGACGGCTGAAATGCCAGAAACCGGTCCTAGGAAGCTTGTTTCCGGTCCAGGGAAGACATAGCTTGGCAGTTCGGGCTGGACTGTTCCCATGAGGCACAGGGTCAGACTGATTTGCATATGGCCATGTCTGAACTGGGGTGGCAGAGTGGGCTAAAGAACAGTGATGGATTAAACCCAGATCAGTTGACTGGGGGTGAGTGTTTGCAATGTTCAACACTCCGTCCATCATTTCCTTTGGTTTTTGCTTTGTTCGCCATAAGTTGGCAGGGTATGCTCAGACGTGAGTCCCTTGCTCACTTTGCCACTGGATTCAAGCAAGCCTGCCTGAAGACGGCTGAAATGCCAGAAACCGGTCCTAGGAAGCTTGTTTCCGGTCCAGGGAAGACATGGCTTGGCAGTTCGGGCTGGACTGTTCCCATGAGGCACAGGGTCAGACTGATTTGCATATGGCCATGTCTGAACTGGGGTGGCAGAGTGGGCTAAAGAACAGTGATGGATTAAACCCAGATCAGTTGACTGGGGGTGAGGGTTTGCAATGTTCAACACTCCGTCCATCATTTCCTTTCGTTTTTGCTTTGTTCGCCATAAGTTGGCAGGGTATGCTCAGACGTGAGTCCCTTGCTCACTTTGCCACTGGATTCAAGCAAGCCTGGCTGAAGACGGCTGAAATGCCAGAAACCGGTCCTAGGAAGCTTGTTTCCGGTCCAGGGAAGACATGGCTTGGTAGTTCGGGCTGGACTGTTCCCATGAGGAACAGGGTCAGACTGATTTGCATATGGCCATGTCTGAACTGGGGTGGCAGAGTGGGCTAAAGAACAGTGATGGATTAAACCCAGATCAGTTGACTGGGGGTGAGTGTTTGCAATGTTCAACACTCCGTCCATCATTTCCTTTGGTTTTTGCTTTGTTCGCCATAAGTTGGCAGGGTATGCTCAGACGTGAGTCCCTTGCTCACTTTGCCACTGGATTCAAGCAAGCCTGGCTGAAGACAGCTGAAATGCCAGAAACCGGTCCTAGGAAGCTTGTTTCCGGTCCAGGGAAGACATGGCTTGGCAGTTCGGGCTGGACTGTTCCCATGAGGCACAGGGTCAGACTGATTTGCATATGGCCATGTCTGAACTGGGGTGGCAGAGTGGGCTAAAGAACAGTGATGGATTAAACCCAGATCAGTTGACTGGGGGTGAGTGTTTGCAATGTTCAACACTCCGTCCATCATTTCCTTTGGTTTTTGCTTTGTTCGCCATAAGTTGGCAGGGTATGCTCAGACGTGAGTCCCTTGCTCACTTTGCCACTGGATTCAAGCAAGCCTGGCTGAAGACGGCTGAAATGCCAGAAACCGGTCCTAGGAAGCTTGTTTCCGGTCCAGGGAAGACATGGCTTGGCAGTTCGGGCTGGACTGTTCCCATGAGGCACAGGGTCAGACTGATTTGCATATGGCCATGTCTGAACTGGGGTGGCAGAGTGGGCTAAAGAACAGTGATGGATTAAACCCAGATCAGTTGACTGGGGGTGAGTGTTTGCAATGTTTAACACTCCGTCCATCATTTCCTTTGGTTTTTGCTTTGTTCGCTATAAGTTGGCAGGGTATGCTCAGACGTGAGTCCCTTGCTCACTTTGCCACTGGATTCAAGCAAGCCTGGCTGAAGACGGCTGAAATGCCAGAAACCGGTCCTAGGAAGCTTGTTTCCGGTCCAGGGAAGACATGGCTTGGCAGTTCAGGCTGGACTGTTCCCATGAGGCACAGGGTCAGACTGATTTGCATATGGCCATGTCTGAACTGGGGTGGCAGAGTGGGCTAAAGAACAGTGATGGATTAAACCCAGATCAGTTGACTGGGGGTGAGTGTTTGCAATGTTCAACACTCCATCCATCATTTCCTTTGGTTTTTGCTTTGTTCGCCATAAGTTGGCAGGGTATGCTCAGACGTGAGTCCCTTGCTCACTTTGCCACTGGATTCAAGCAAGCCTGGCTGAAGACGGCTGAAATGCCAGAAACCGGTCCTAGGAAGCTTGTTTCCGGTCCAGGGAAGACATGGCTTGGCAGTTTGGGCTGGACTGTTCCCATGAGGCACAGGGTCAGACTGATTTGCATATGGCCATGTCTGAACTGGGGTGGCAGAGTGGGCTAAAGAACAGTGATGGATTAAACCCAGATCAGTTGACTGGGGGTGAGTGTTTGCAATGTTCAACACTCCGTCCATCATTTCCTTTGGTTTTTGCTTTGTTCGCCATAAGTTGGCAGGGTATGCTCAGACGTGAGTCCCTTGATCACTTTGCCACTGGATTCAAGCAACCCTGCCTGAAGACGGCTGAAATGCCAGAAACCGGTCCTAGGAAGCTTGTTTCCGGTCCAGGGAAGACATGGCTTGGCAGTTCGGGCTGGACTGTTCCCATGAGGCACAGGGTCAGACTGATTTGCATATGGCCATGTCTGAACTTGGGTGGCAGAGTGGGCTAAAGAACAGTGATGGATTAAACCCAGATCAGTTGACTGGGGGTGAGTGTTTGCAATGTTCAACACTCCGTCCATCATTTCCTTTGGTTTTTGCTTTGTTCGCCATAAGTTGGCAGGGTATGCTCAGACGTGAGTCCCTTGCTCACTTTGCCACTGCATTCAAGCAAGCCTGGCTGAAGACGGCTGAAATGCCAGAAACCGGTCCTAGGAAGCTTGTTTCCGGTCCAGGGAAGACATGGCTTGGCAGTTCGGGCTGGACTGTTCCCATGAGGCACAGGGTCAGACTGATTTGCATATGGCCATGTCTGAACTGGGGTGGCAGAGTGGGCTAAAGAACAGTGATGGATTAAACCCAGATCAGTTGACTGGGGGTGAGTGTTTGCAATGTTCAACACTCCGTCCATCATTTCCTTTGGTATTTGCTTTGTTCGCCATAAGTTGGCAGGGTATGCTCAGACGTGAGTCCCTTGCTCACTTTGCCACTGGATTCAAGCAAGCCTGGCTGAAGACGGCTGAAATGCCAGAAACCGGTCCTAGGAAGCTTGTTTCCGGTCCAGGGAAGACATGGCTTGGCAGTTCGGGCTGGACTGTTCCCATGAGGCACAGGGTCAGACTGATTTGCATATGGCCATGTCTGAACTGGGGTGGCAGAGTGGGCTAAAGAACAGTGATGGATTAAACCCAGATCAGTTGACTGGGGGTGAGTGTTTGCAATGTTCAACACTCCGTCCATCATTTCCTTTGGTTTTTGCTTTGTTCGCCATAAGTTGGCAGGGTATGCTCAGACGTGAGTCCCTTGCTCACTTTGCCACTGGATTCAAGCAAGCCTGCCTGAAGACGGCTGAAATGCCAGAAACCGGTCCTAGGAAGCTTGTTTCCGGTCCAGGGAAGTCATGGCTTGGCAGTTCGGGCTGGACTGTTCCCATGAGGCACAGGGTCAGACTGATTTGCATATGGCCATGTCTGAACTGGGGTGGCAGAGTGGGCTAAAGAACAGTGATGGATTAAACCCAGATCAGTTGACTGGGGGTGAGTGTTTGCAATGTTCAACACTCCGTCCATCATTTCCTTTGGTTTTTGATTTGTTCGCCATAATTTGGCAGGGTATGCTCAGACGTGAGTCCCTTGCTCACTTTGCCACTGGATTCAAGCAAGCCTGGCTGAAGACGGCTGAAATGCCAGAAACCGGTCCTAGGAAGCTTGTTTCCGGTCCAGGGAAGACATGGCTTGGCAGTTCGGGCTGGACTGTTCCCATGAGGCACAGGGTCAGACTGATTTGCATATGGCCATGTCTGAACTGGGGTGGCAGAGTGGGCTGAAGAACAGTGATGGATTAAACCCAGATCAGTTGACTGGGGGTGAGTGTTTGCAATGTTCAACACTCCGTCCATCATTTCCTTTGGTTTTTGCTTTGTTCGCCATAAGTTGGCAGGGTATGCTCAGACGTGAGTCCCTTGCTCACTTTGCCACTGGATTCAAGCAAGCCTGCCTGAAGACGGCTGAAATGCCAGAAACCGGTCCTAGGAAGCTTGTTTCCGGTCCAGGGAAGACATGGCTTGGCAGTTCGGGCTGGACTGTTCCCATGAGGCACAGGGTCAGACTGATTTGCATATGGCCATGTCTGAACTTGGGTGTCAGAGTGGGCTAAAGAACAGTGATGGATTAAACCCAGATCAGTTGACTGGGGGTGAGTGTTTGCAATGTTCAACACTCCGTCCATCATTTCCTTTGGTTTTTGCTTTGTTCGCCATAAGTTGGCAGGGAATGCTCAGACGTGAGTCCCTTGCTCACTTTGCCACTGGATTCAAGCAAGCCTGGCTGAAGACCGCTAAAATGCCAGAAACCGGTCCTAGGAAGCTTGTTTCCGGTCCAGGGAAGACATGGCTTGGCAGTTCAGGCTGGACTGTTCCCATGAGGCACAGGGTCAGACTGATTTGCATATGGCCATGTCTGAACTGGGGTGGCAGAGTGGGCTAAAGAACAGTGATGGATTAAACCCAGATCAGTTGACTGGGGGTGAGTGTTTGCAATGTTCAACACTCCGTCCATCATTTCCTTTGGTTTTTGCTTTGTTCACCATAAGTTGGCAGGGTATGCTCAGACGTGAGTCCCTTGCTCACTTTGCCACTGGATTCAAGCAAGTCTGCCTGAAGACTGCTGAAATGCCAGAAACCGGTCCTAGGAAGATTGTTTCCGGTCCAGAAAGACATGGCTTGGCAGTTCGGGCTGGACTGTTCCCATGAGGCACAGGGTCAGACTGATTTGCATATGGCCATGTCTGAACTGGGGTGGCAGAGTGGGCTAAAGAACAGTGATGGATTAAACCCAGATCAGTTGACTGGGGGTGAGTGTTTGCAATGTTCAACACTCCGTCCATCATTTCCTTTGGTTTTTGCTTTGTTCGCCATAAGTTGGCAGGGTATGCTCAGACGTGAGTCCCTTGATCACTTTGCCACTGGATTCAAGCAAGCCTGCCTGAAGACGGCTGAAATGCCAGAAACCGGTCCTAGGAAGCTTGTTTCCGGTCCAGGGAAGACATGGCTTGGCAGTTCGGGCTGGACTGTTCCCATGAGGCACAGGGTCAGACTGATTTGCATATGGCCATGTCTGAACTGGGGTGGCAGAGTGGGCTAAAGAACAGTGATGGATTAAACCCAGATCAGTTGACTGGGGGTGAGTGTTTGCAATGTTCAACACTCCGTCCATCATTTCCTTTGGTTTTTGCTTTGTTCACCATAAGTTGGCAGGGTATGCTCAGACGTGAGTCCCTTGCTCACTTTGCCACTGGATTCAAGCAAGCCTGGCTGAAGACGGCTGAAATGCCAGAAACCGGTCCTAGGAAGCTTGTTTCCGGTCCAGGGAAGACATGGCTTGGCAGTTCGGGCTGGACTGTTCCCATGAGGCACAGGATCAGACTGATTTGCATATGGCCATGTCTGAACTGGGGTGGCAGAGTGGGCTAAAGAACAGTGATGGATTAAACCCAGATCAGTTGACTGGGGGTGAGGGTTTGCAATGTTCAACACTCCGTCCATCATTTCCTTTGGTTTTTGCTTTGTTCGCCATAAGTTGGCAGGGTATGCTCAGACGTGAGTCCCTTGCTCACTTTGCCACTGGATTCAAGCAAGCCTGGCTGAAGACGGCTGAAATGCCAGAAACCGGTCCTAGGAAGCTTGTTTCCGGTCCAGGGAAGACATGGCTTGGCAGTTCGGGCTGGACTGTTCCCATGAGGCACAGGGTCAGACTGATTTGCATATGGCCATGTCTGAACTGGGGTAGCAGAGTGGGCTAAAGAACAGTGATGGATTAAACCCAGATCAGTTGACTGGGGGTGAGTGTTTGCAATGTTCAACACTCCGTCCATCATTTCCTTTGGTTTTTGCTTTGTTCGCCATAAGTTGGCAGGGTATGCTCAGACGTGAGTCCCTTGCTCACTTTGCCACTGGATTCAAGCAAGCCTGCCTGAAGACGGCTGAAATGCCAGAAACCGGTCCTAGGAAGCTTGTTTCCGGTCCAGGGAAGACATGGCTTGGCAGTTCGGGCTGGACTGTTCCCATGAGGCACAGGGTCAGACTGATTTGCATATGGCCATGTCTGAACTGGGGTGGCAGAGTGGGCTAAAGAACAGTGATGGATTAAACCCAGATCAGTTGACTGGGGGTGAGTGTTTGCAATGTTCAACACTCCGTCCATCATTTCCTTTGGTTTTTGCTTTGTTCGCCATAAGTTGGCAGGGTATGCTCAGACGTGAGTCCCTTGCTCACTTTGCCACTGGATTCAAGCAAGCCTGCCTGAAGACGGCTGAAATGCTAGAAACCGGTCCTAGGAAGCTTGTTTCCGGTCCAGGGAAGACATAGCTTGGCAGTTCGGGCTGGACTGTTCCCATGAGGCACAGGGTCAGACTGATTTGCATATGGCCATGTCTGAACTGGGGTGGCAGAGTGGGCTAAAGAACAGTGATGGATTAAACCCAGATCAGTTGACTGGGGGTGAGTGTTTGCAATGTTCAACACTCCGTCCATCATTTCCTTTGGTTTTTGCTTTGTTCGCCATAAGTTGGCAGGGTATGCTCAGACGTGAGTCCCTTGCTCACTTTGCCACTGGATTCAAGCAAGCCTGCCTGAAGACGGCTGAAATGCCAGAAACCGGTCCTAGGAAGCTTGTTTCCGGTCCAGGGAAGACATGGCTTGGCAGTTCGGGCTGGACTGTTCCCATGAGGCACAGGGTCAGACTGATTTGCATATGGCCATGTCTGAACTGGGGTGGCAGAGTGGGCTAAAGAACAGTGATGGATTAAACCCAGATCAGTTGACTGGGGGTGAGGGTTTGCAATGTTCAACACTCCGTCCATCATTTCCTTTCGTTTTTGCTTTGTTCGCCATAAGTTGGCAGGGTATGCTCAGACGTGAGTCCCTTGCTCACTTTGCCACTGGATTCAAGCAAGCCTGGCTGAAGACGGCTGAAATGCCAGAAACCGGTCCTAGGAAGCTTGTTTCCGGTCCAGGGAAGACATGGCTTGGTAGTTCGGGCTGGACTGTTCCCATGAGGAACAGGGTCAGACTGATTTGCATATGGCCATGTCTGAACTGGGGTGGCAGAGTGGGCTAAAGAACAGTGATGGATTAAACCCAGATCAGTTGACTGGGGGTGAGTGTTTGCAATGTTCAACACTCCGTCCATCATTTCCTTTGGTTTTTGCTTTGTTCGCCATAAGTTGGCAGGGTATGCTCAGACGTGAGTCCCTTGCTCACTTTGCCACTGGATTCAAGCAAGCCTGGCTGAAGACGGCTGAAATGCCAGAAACCGGTCCTAGGAAGCTTGTTTCCGGTCCAGGGAAGACATGGCTTGGCAGTTCGGGCTGGACTGTTCCCATGAGGCACAGGGTCAGACTGATTTGCATATGGCCATGTCTGAACTGGGGTGGCAGAGTGGGCTAAAGAACAGTGATGGATTAAACCCAGATCAGTTGACTGGGGGTGAGTGTTTGCAATGTTCAACACTCCGTCCATCATTTCCTTTGGTTTTTGCTTTGTTCGCTATAAGTTGGCAGGGTATGCTCAGACGTGAGTCCCTTGCTCACTTTGCCACTGGATTCAAGCAAGCCTGGCTGAAGACGGCTGAAATGCCAGAAACCGGTCCTAGGAAGCTTGTTTCCGGTCCAGGGAAGACATGGCTTGGCAGTTCAGGCTGGACTGTTCCCATGAGGCACAGGGTCAGACTGATTTGCATATGGCCATGTCTGAACTGGGGTGGCAGAGTGGGCTAAAGAACAGTGATGGATTAAACCCAGATCAGTTGACTGGGGGTGAGTGTTTGCAATGTTCAACACTCCGTCCATCATTTCCTTTGCTTTTTGCTTTGTTCGCCATAAGTTGGCAGGGTATGCTCAGACGTGAGTCCCTTGATCACTTTGCCACTGGATTCAAGCAACCCTGCCTGAAGACGGCTGAAATGCCAGAAACCGGTCCTAGGAAGCTTGTTTCCGGTCCAGGGAAGACATGGCTTGGCAGTTCGGGCTGGACTGTTCCCATGAGGCACAGGGTCAGACTGATTTGCATATGGCCATGTCTGAACTGGGGTGGCAGAGTGGGCTAAAGAACAGTGATGGATTAAACCTAGATCAGTTGACTGGGGGTGAGTGTTTGCAATGTTCAACACTCCGTCCATCATTTCCTTTGGTTTTTGCTTTGTTCGCCATAAGTTGGCAGGGTATGCTCAGACGTGAGTCCCTTGCTCACTTTGCCACTGGATTCAAGCAAGCCTGGCTGAAGACGGCTGAAATGCCAGAAACCGGTCCTAGGAAGCTTGTTTCCGGTCCAGGGAAGACATGGCTTGGCAGTTCGGGCTGGACTGTTCCCATGAGGCACAGGGTCAGACTGATTTGCATATGGCCATGTCTGAACTGGGTTGGCAGAGTGGGCTAAAGAACAGTGATGGATTAAACCCAGATCAGTTGACTGGGGGTGAGTGTTTGCAATGTTCAACACTCCGTCCATCATTTCCTTTGGTTTTTGCTTTGTTCGCCATAAGTTGGCAGGGTATGCTCAGACGTGAGTCCCTTGCTCACTTTGCCACTGGATTCAAGCAAGCCTGGCTGAAGACGGCTGAAATGCCAGAAACCGGTCCTAGGAAGCTTGTTTCCGGTCCAGGGAAGACATGGCTTGGCAGTTCGGGCTGGACTGTTCCCATGAGGCACAGGGTCAGACTGATTTGCATATGGCCATGTCTGAACTGGGGTGGCAGAGTGGGCTAAAGAACAGTGATGGATTAAACCCAGATCAGTTGACTGGGGGTGAGTGTTTGCAATGTTCAACACTCCGTCCATCATTTCCTTTGGTTTTTGCTTTGTTCGCCATAAGTTGGCAGGGTATGCTCAGACGTGAGTCCCTTGCTCACTTTGCCACTGGATTCAAGCAAGCCTGGCTGAAGACGGCTGAAATGCCAGAAACCGGTCCTAGGAAGCTTGTTTCCGGTCCAGGGAAGACATGGCTTGGCAGTTCGGGCTGGACTGTTCCCATGAGGCACAGGGTCAGACTGATTTGCATATGGCCATGTCTGAACTGGGGTGGCAGAGTGGGCTAAAGAACAGTGATGGATTAAACCCAGATCAGTTGACTGGGGGTGAGTGTTTGCAATGTTCAACACTCCGTCCATCATTTCCTTTGCTTTTTGCTTTGTTCGCCATAAGTTGGCAGGGTATGCTCAGACGTGAGTCCCTTGCTCACTTTGCCACTGGATTCAAGCAAGCCTGGCTGAAGACGGCGGAAATGCCAGAAACCAGTCCTAGGAAGCTTGTTTCCGGTCCAGGGAAGACATGGCTTGGCAGTTCGGGCTGGACTGTTCCCATGAGGCACAGGGTCAGACTGATTTGCATATGGCCATGTCTGAACTGGGGTGGCAGAGTGGGCTAAAGAACAGTGATGGATTAAACCCAGATCAGTTGACTGGGGGTGAGTGTTTGCAATGTTCAACACTCCGTCCATCATTTCCTTTGGTTTTTGCTTTGTTCGCCATAAGTTGGCAGGGTATGCTCAGACGTGAGTCCCTTGCTCACTTTGCCACTGGATTCAAGCAAGCCTGGCTGAAGACGGCTGAAATGCCAGAAACCGGTCCTAGGAAGCTTGTTTCCGGTCCAGGGAAGACATGGCTTGGCAGTTTGGGCTGGACTGTTCCCATGAGGCACAGGGTCAGACTGATTTGCATATGGCCATGTCTGAACTGGGGTGGCAGAGTGGGCTAAGGAACAGTGATGGATTAAACCCAGATCAGTTGACTGGGGGTGAGTGTTTGCAATGTTCAACACTCCGTCCATCATTTCCTTTGGTTTTTGCTTTGCTCGCCATAAGTTGGCAGGGTATGCTCAGACGTGAGTCCCTTGCTCACTTTGCCACTGGATTCAAGCAAGCCTGCCTGAAGACGGCTGAAATGCCAGAAACCGATCCTAGGAAGCTTGTTTCCGGTCCAGGGAAGACATGGCTTGGCAGTTCGGGCTGGACTGTTCCCATGAGGCACAGGGTAAGACTGATTTGCATATGGCCATGTCTGAACTGGGGTGGCAAAGTGGGCTAAAGAACAGTGATGGATTAAACCCAGATCAGTTGACTGGGGGTGAGTGTTTGCAATGTTCAACACTCCGTCCATCATTTCCTTTGGTTTTTGCTTTGTTCGCCATAAGTTGGCAGGGTATGCTCAGACGTGAATCCCTTGCTCACTTTGCCACTGGATTCAAGCAAGCCTGGCTGAAGACGGCTGAAATGCCAGAAACCGGTCCTAGGAAGCTTGTTTCCGGTCCAGGGAAGACATGGCTTGGCAGTTCGGGCTGGGCTGTTCCCATGAGGCACAGGGTCAGACTGATTTGCATATGGCCGTGTCTGAACTGGGGTGGCAGAGTGGGCTAAAGAACAGTGATGGATTAAACCCAGATCGGTTGACTGGGGGTGAGTGTTTGCAATGTTCAACACTCCGTCCATCATTTCCTTTGGTTTTTGCCTTGTTCGCCATAAGTTGGCAGGGTATGCTCAGACGTGAGTCCCTTGCTCACTTTGCCACTGGATTCAAGCAAGCCTGGCTGAAGACGGCTGAAATGCCAGAAACCGGTCCTAGGAAGCTTGTTTCCGGTCCAGGGAAGACATGGCTTGGCAGTTCGGGCTGGACTGTTCCCATGAGGCACAGGGTCAGACTGATTTGCATATGGCCATGTCTGAACTGGGGTGGCAGAGTGGGCTAAAGAACAGTGATGGATTAAACCCAGATCAGTTGACTGGGGGTGAGTGTTTGCAATGTTCAACACTCCGTCCATCATTTCCTTTGGTTTTTGCTTTGTTCGCCATAAGTTGGCAGGGTATGCTCAGACGTGAGTCCCTTGATCACTTCGCCACTGGATTCAAGCAAGCCTGCCTGAAGACGGCTGAAATGCCAGAAACCGGTCCTAGGAAGCTTGTTTCCGGTCCAGGGAAGACATGGCTTGGCAGTTCGGGCTGGACTGTTCCCATGAGGCACAGGGTCAGACTGATTTGCATATGGCCATGTCTGAACTGGGGTGGCAGAGTGGGCTAAAGAACAGTGATGGATTAAACCCAGATCAGTTGACTGGGGGTGAGTGTTTGCAATGTTCAACACTCCGTCCATCATTTCCTTTGGTTTTTGCTTTGTTCGCCATAAGTTGGCAGGGTATGCTCAGACGTGAGTCCCTTGCTCACTTTGCCACTGGATTCAAGCAAGCCTGGCTGAAGACGGCTGAAATGCCAGAAACCGGTCCTAGGAAGCTTGTTTCCGGTCCAGGGAAGACATGGCTTGGCATTTCGGGCTGGACTTTTCCCATGAGGCACAGGGTCAGACTGATTTGCATATGGCCATGTCTGAACTGGGGTGGCAGAGTGGGCTAAAGAACAGTGATGGATTAAACCCAGATCAGTTGACTGGGGGTGAGTGTTTGCAATGTTCAACACTCCGTCCATCATTTCCTTTGGTTTTTGCTTTGTTCGCCATAAGTTGGCAGGGTATGCTCAGACGTGAGTCCCTTGCTCACTTTGCCACTGGATTCAAGCAAGCCTGGCTGAAGACAGCTGAAATGCCAGAAACCGGTCCTAGGAAGCTTGTTTCCGGTCCAGGGAAGACATGGCTTGGCAGTTCGGGCTGGACTGTTCCCATGAGGCACAGGGTCAGACTGATTTGCATATGGCCATGTCTGAACTGGGGTGGCAGAGTGGGCTAAAGAACAGTGATGGATTAAACCCAGATCAGTTGACTGGGGGTGAGTGTTTGCAATGTTCAACACTCCGTCCATCATTTCCTTTGGTTTTTGCTTTGTTCGCTATAAGTTGGCAGGGTATGCTCAGACGTGAGTCCCTTGCTCACTTTGCCACTGGATTCAAGCAAGCCTGGCTGAAGACGGCTGAAATGCCAGAAACCGGTCCTAGGAAGCTTGTTTCCGGTCCAGGGAAGACATGGCTTGGCAGTTCAGGCTGGACTGTTCCCATGAGGCACAGGGTCAGACTGATTTGCATATGGCCATGTCTGAACTGGGGTGGCAGAGTGGGCTAAATAACAGTGATGGATTAAACCCAGATCAGTTGACTGGGGGTGAGTGTTTGCAATGTTCAACACTCCGTCCATCATTTCCTTTGGTTTTTGCTTTGTTCGCCATAAGTTGGCAGGGTATGCTCAGACGTGAGTCCCTTGCTCACTTTGCCACTGGATTCAAGCAAGCCTGCCTGAAGACGGCTGAAATGCCAGAAACCGGTCCTAGGAAGCTTGTTTCCAGTCCAGGGAAGACATGGCTTGGCAGTTCGGGCTGGACTGTTCCCATGAGGCACAGGGTCAGACTGATTTGCATATGGCCATGTCTGAACTGGGGTGGCAGAGTGGGCTAAAGAACAGTGATGGATTAAACCCAGATCAGTTGACTGGGGGTGAGTGTTTGCAATGTTCAACACTCCGTCCATCATTTCCTTTGGTTTTTGCTTTGTTCGCCATAAGTTGGCAGGGTATGCTCAGACGTGATTCCGTTGCTCACTTTGCCACTGGATTCAAGCAAGCATGGCTGAAGACGGCTGAAATGCCAGAAACCGGTACTAGGAAGCTTGTTTCCGGTCCAGGGAAGACATGGCTTGGCAGTTCGGGCTGGACTGTTCCCATGAGGCACAGGGTCAGACTGATTTGCATATGGCCATGTCTGAACTGGGGTGGCAGAGTGGGCTAAAGAACAGTGATGGATTAAACCCAGATCAGTTGACTGGGGGTGAGTGTTTGCAATGTTCAACACTCCGTCCATCATTTCCTTTGGTTTTTGCTTTGTTCGCCATAAGTTGGCAGGGTATGCTCAGACGTGAGTCCCTTGCTCACTTTGCCACTGGATTCAAGCAAGCCTGGCTGAAGACGGCTGAAATGCCAGAAACCGGTCCTAGGAAGCTTGTTTCCGGTCCAGGGAAGACATGGCTTGGCAGTTCGGGCTGGACTGTTCCCATGAGGAACAGGGTCAGACTGATTTGCATATGGCCATGTCTGAACTGGGGTGGCAGAGTGGGCTAAAGAACAGTGATGGATTAAACCCAGATCAGTTCACTGGGGGTGAGTGTTTGCAATGTTCAACACTCCGTCCATCATTTCCTTTGGTTTTTGCTTTGTTCGCCATAAGTTGGCAGGGTATGCTCAGACGTGAGTCCCTTGCTCACTTTGCCACTGGATTCAAGCAAGCCTGGCTGAAGACGGCTGAAATGCCAGAAACCGGTCCTAGGAAGCTTGTTTCCGGTCCAGGGAAGATATGGCTTGGCAGTTCGGGCTGGACTGTTCCCATGAGGAACAGGGTCAGACTGATTTGCATATGGCCATGTCTGAACTGGGGTGGCAGAGTGGGCTAAAGAACAGTGATGGATTAAACCCAGATCAGTTGACTGGGGGTGAGTGTTTGCAATGTTCAACACTCCGTCCATCATTTCCTTTGGTTTTTGCTTTGTTCGCCATAAGTTGGCAGGGTATGCTCAGACGTGAGTCCCTTGCTCACTTTGCCACTGGATTCAAGCAAGCCTGGCTGAAGACAGCTGAAATGCCAGAAACCGGTCCTAGGAAGCTTGTTTCCGGTCCAGGGAAGACAACTTGGCAGTTCGGGCTGGACTGTTCCCATGAGGCACAGGGTCAGACTGATTTGCATATGGCCATGTCTGAACTGGGGTGGCAGAGTGGGCTAAAGAACAGTGATGGATTCAACCCAGATCAGTTGACTGGGGGTGAGTGTTTGCAATGTACAACACTCCGTCCATCATTTCCTTTGGTTTTTGCTTTGTTCGCCATAAGTTGGCAGGGTATGCTCAGACGTGAGTCCCTTGCTCACTTTGCCACTGGATTCAAGCAAGCCTGGCTGAAGACGGCTGAAATGCCAGAAACCGGTCCTAGGAAGCTTGTTTCCGGTCCAGGGAAGACATGGCTTGGCAGTTCGGGCTGGACTGTTCCCATGAGGCACAGGGTCAGACTGATTTGCATATGGCCATGTCTGAACTGGGGTGGCAGAGTGGGCTAAAGAACAGTGATGGATTAAACCCAGATCAGTTGACTGGGGGTGAGTGTTTGCAATGTTCAACACTCCGTCCATCATTTCCTTTGGTTTTTGCTTTGTTCGCCATAAGTTGGCAGGGTATGCTCAGACGTGAGTCCCTTGCTCACTTTGCCACTGAATTCAAGCAAGCCTGGCTGAAGACGGCTGAAATGCCAGAAACCAGTCCTAGGAAGCTTGTTTCCGGTCCAGGGAAGACATGGCTTGGCAGTTCGGGCTGGACTGTTCCCATGAGGCACAGGGTCAGACTGATTTGCATATGGCCATGTCTGAACTGGGGTGACAGAGTGGGCTAAAGAACAGTGATGGATTAAACCCAGATCAGTTGACTGGGGGTGAGTGTTTGCAATGTTCAACACTCCGTCCATCATTTCCTTTAGTTTTTGCTTTGTTCGCCATAAGTTGGCAGGGTGTGCTCAGACGTGAGTCCCTTGCTCACTTTGCCACTGGATTCAAGCAAGCCTGCCTGAAGACGGCTGAAATGCCAGAAACCGGTCCTAGGAAGCTTGTTTCCGGTCCAGGGAAGACATGGCTTGGCAGTTCGGGCTGGACTGTTCCCATGAGGCACAGGGTCAGACTGATTTGCATATGGCCATGTCTGAACTGGGATGGCAGAGTGGGCTAAAGAACAGTGATGGATTAAACCCAGATCGGTTGACTGGGGGTGAGTGTTTGCAATGTTCAACACTCCGTCCATCATTTCCTTTGGTTTTTGCCTTGTTCGCCATAAGTTGGCAGGGTATGCTCAGACGTGAGTCCCTTGATCACTTTGCCACTGGATTCAAGCAAGCCTGGCTGAAGACAGCTGAAATGCCAGAAACTGGTCCTAGGAAGCTTGTTTCCGGTCCAGGGAAGACATGGCTTGGCAGTTCGGGCTGGACTGTTCCCATGAGGCACAGGGTCAGACTGATTTGCATATGGCCATGTCTGAACTGGGGTGGCAGAGTGGGCTAAAGAACAGTGATGGATTAAACCCAGATCAGTTGACTGGGGGTGAGTGTTTGCAATGTTCAACACTCCGTCCATCATTTCCTTTGGTTTTTGCTTTGTTCGTCATAAGTTGGCAGGGTATGCTCAGACGTGAGTCCCTTGCTCACTTTGCCACTGGATTCAAGCAAGCCTGGCTGAAGACGGCTGAAATGCCAGAAACCGGTCCTAGGAAGCTTGTTTCCGGTCCAGGGAAGACATGGCTTGGCAGTTCGGGCTGGACTGTTCCCATGAGGCACAGGGTCAGACTGATTTGCATATGGCCATGTCTGAACTGGGGTGGCAGAGTGGGCTAAAGAACAGTGATGGATTAAACCCAGATCAGTTGACTGGGGGTGAGGATTTGCAATGTTCAACACTCCGTCCATCATTTCCTTTGGTTTTTGCTTTGTTCGCCATAAGTTGGCAGGGTATGCTCAGACGTGAGTCCCTTGCTCACTTTGCCACTGGATTCAAGCAAACCTGGCTGAAGACGGCTGAAATGCCAGAAACCGGTCCTAGGAAGCTTGTTTCCAGTCCAGGGAAGACATGGCTTGGCAGTTCGGGCTGGACTGTTCCCATGAGGAACAGGGTCAGACTGATTTGCATATGGCCATGTCTGAACTGGGGTGGCAGAGTGGGCTAAAGAACAGTGATGGATTAAACCCAGATCAGTTGACTGGGGGTGAGTGTTTGCAATGTTCAACACTCCGTCCATCATTTCCTTTGGTTTTTGCTTTGTTCGCCATAAGTTGGCAGGGTATGCTCAGACGTGAGTCCCTTGCTCACTTTGCCACTGGATTCAAGCAAGCCTGGCTGAAGACAGCTGAAATGCCAGAAACCGGTCCTAGGAAGCTTGTTTCCGGTCCAGGGAAGACATGGCTTGGCAGTTCGGGCTGGACTGTTCCCATGAGGCACAGGGTCAGACTGATTTGCATATGGCCATGTCTGAACTGGGGTGGCAGAGTGGGCTAAAGAACAGTGATGGATTAAACCCAGATCAGTTGACTGGGGGTGAGTGTTTGCAATGTTCAACACTCCGTCCATCATTTCCTTTGGTTTTTGCTTTGTTCGCCATAAGTTGGCAGGGTATGCTCAGACGTGAGTCCCTTGCTCACTTTGCCACTGGAATTCAAGCAAGCCTGGCTGAAGACGGCTGAAATGCCAGAAACCGGTCCTAGGAAGCTTGTTTCCGGTCCAGGGAAGACATGGCTTGGCAGTTCGGGCTGGACTGATCCCATGAGGCACAGGGTCAGACTGATTTGCATATGGCCATGTCTGAACTGGGGTGGCAGAGTGGGCTAAAGAACAGTGATGGATTAAACCCAGATCAGTTGACTGGGGGTGAGTGTTTGCAATGTTCAACACTCCGTCCATCATTTCCTTTGGTTTTTGCTTTGTTCGCCATAAGTTGGCAAGGTATGCTCAGACGTGAGTCCCTTGCTCACTTTGCCACTGGATTCAAGCAAGCCTGGCTGAAGACGGCTGAAATGCCAGAAACCGGTCCTAGGAAGCTTGTTTCTGGTCCAGGGAAGACATGGCTTGGCAGTTCGGGCTGGACTGTTCCCATGAGGCACAGGGTCAGACTGATTTGCATATGGCCATGTCTGAACTGGGGTGGCAGAGTGGGCTAAAGAACAGTGATGGATTAAACCCAGATCAGTTGACTGGGGGTGAGTGTTTGCAATGTTCAACACTCCGTCCATCATTTCCTTTGCTTTTTGCTTTGTTCGCCATAAGTTGGCAGGGTATGCTCAGACGTAAGTCCCTTGCTCACTTTGCCACTGGATTCAAGCAAGCCTGGCTGAAGACGGCTGAAATGCCAGAAACCAGTCCTAGGAAGCTTGTTTCCGGTCCAGGGAAGACATGGCTTGGCAGTTCGGGCTGGACTGTTCCCATGAGGAACAGGGTCAGACTGATTTGCATATGGCCATGTCTGAACTGGGGTGGCAGAGTGGGCTAAAGAACAGTGATGGATTAAACCCAGATCAGTTGACTGGGGGTGAGTGTTTGCAATGTTCAACACTCCGTCCATCATTTCCTTTGGTTTTTGCTTTGTTCGCCATAAGTTGGCAGGGTATGCTCAGACGTGAGTCCCTTGCTCACTTTGCCACTGGATTCAAGCAAGCCTGGCTGAAGACAGCTGAAATGCCAGAAACCGGTCCTAGGAAGCTTGTTTCCGGTCCAGGGAAGACATGGCTTGGCAGTTCGGGCTGGACTGTTCCCATGAGGCACAGGGTCAGACTGATTTGCATATGGCCATGTCTGAACTGGGGTGGCAGAGTGGGCTAAAGAACAGTGATGGATTAAACCCAGATCAGTTGACTGGGGGTGAGTGTTTGCAATGTTCAACACTCCGTCCATCATTTCCTTTGGTTTTTGCTTTGTTCGCCATAAGTTGGCAGGGTATGCTCAGACGTGAGTCCCTTGCTCACTTTGCCACTGGATTCAAGCAAGCCTGGCTGAAGACGGCTGAAATGCCAGAAACCGGTCCTAGGAAGCTTGTTTCCGGTCCAGGGAAGACATGGCTTGGCAGTTCGGGCTGGACTGTTCCCATGAGGCACAGGGTCAGACTGATTTGCATATGGCCATGTCTGAACTGGGGTGGCAGAGTGGGCTAAAGAACAGTGATGGATTAAACCCAGATCAGTTGACTGGGGGTGAGTGTTTGCAATGTTCAACACTCCGTCCATCATTTCCTTTGGTTTTTGCTTTGTTCGCTAGAGGTTGGCAGGGTATGCTCAGACGTGAGTCCCTTTCTCACTTTGCCACTGGATTCAAGCAAGCCTGGCTGAAGACGGCTGAAATGCCAGAAACCGGTCCTAGGAAGCTTGTTTCCGGTCCAGGGAAGACATGGCTTGGCAGTTCAGGCTGGACTGTTCCCATGAGGCACAGGGTCAGACTGATTTGCATATGGCCATGTCTGAACTGGGGTGGCAGAGTGGGCTAAAGAACAGTGATGGATTAAACCCAGATCAGTTGACTGGGGGTGAGTGTTTGCAATGTTCAACACTCCATCCATCATTTCCTTTGGTTTTTGCTTTGTTCGCCATAAGTTGGCAGGGTATGACCAGACGTGAGTCCCTTGCTCACTTTGCCACTGGATTCAAGCAAGCCTGGCTGAAGACGGCTGAAATGCCAGAAACCGGTCCTAGGAAGCTTGTTTCCGGTCCAGGGAAGACATGGCTTGGCAGTTTGGGCTGGACTGTTCCCATGAGGCACAGGGTCAGACTGATTTGCATATGGCCATGTCTGAACTGGGGTGGCAGAGTGGGCTAAAGAACAGTGATGGATTAAACCCAGATCAATTGACTGGGGGTGAGTGTTTGCAATGTTCAACACTCCGTCCATCATTTCCTTTGGTTTTTGCTTTGTTCGCCATAAGTTGGCAGGGTATGCTCAGACGTGAGTCCCTTGCTCACTTTGCCACTGGATTCAAGCAAGCCTGCCTGAAGACGGCTGAAATGCCATAAACCAGTCCTAGGAAGCTTGTTTTCGGTCCAGGGAAGACATGGCTTGGCAGTTCGGGCTGGACTGTTCCCATGAGGCACAGGGTCAGACTGATTTGCATATGGCTATGTCTGAACTGGGGTGGCAGAGTGGGCTAAAGAACAGTGATGGATTAAACCCAGATCAGTTGACTGGGGTGAGTGTTTGCAATGTTCAACACTCCGTCCATCATTTCCTTTGGTTTTTGCTTTGTTCGCCATAAGTTGGCAGGGTATGCTCAGACGTGAGTCCCTTGCTCACTTTGCCACTGGATTCAAGCAAGCCTGCCTGAAGACGGCTGAAATGCCAGAAACCGGTCCTAGGAAGCTTGTTTCCGGTCCAGGGAAGACATGGCTTGGCAGTTCGGGCTGGACTGTTCCCATGAGGCACAGGGTCAGACTGATTTGCATATGGCCATGTCTGAACTGGGGTGGCAGAGTGGGCTAAAGAACAGTGATGGATTAAACCCAGATCGGTTGACTGGGGGTGAGTGTTTGCAATGTTCAACACTCCGTCCATCATTTCCTTTGGTTTTTGCCTTGTTCGCCATAAGTTGGCAGGGTATGCTCAGACGTGAGTCCCTTGCTCACTTTGCTACTGGATTCAAGCAAGCCTGGCTGAAGACGGCTGAAATGCCAGAAACCGGTCCTAGGAAGCTTGTTTCCGGTCCAGGGAAGACATGGCTTGGCAGTTCGGGCTGGACTGTTCCCATGAGGCACAGGGTCAGACTGATTTGCATATGGCCATGTCTGAACTGGGGTGGCAGAGTGGGCTAAAGAACAGTGATGGATTAAACCCAGATCAGTTGACTGGGGGTGAGTGTTTGCAATGTTCAACACTCCGTCCATCATTTCCTTTGGTTTTTGCTTTGTTCGCCATAAGTTGGCAGGGTATGCTCAGACGTGAGTCCCTTGCTCACTTTGCCACTGGATTCAAGCAAGCCTGCCTGAAGACGGCTGAAATGCCAGAAACCGGTCCTAGGAAGCTTGTTTCCGGTCCAGGGAAGACATGGCTTGGCAGTTCGGGCTGCACTGTTCCCATGAGGCACAGGGTCAGACTGATTTGCATATGGCCATGTCTGAACTGGGGTGGCAGAGTGGGCTAAAGAACAGTGATGGATTAAACCCAGATCAGTTGACTGGGGGTGAGTGTTTGCAATGTTCAACACTCCGTCCATCATTTCCTTTGCTTTTTGCTTTGTTCGCCATAAGTTGGCAGGGTATGCTCAGACGTGAGTCCCTTGCTCACTTTGCCACTGGATTCAAGCAAGCCTGGCTGAAGACGGCTGAAATGCCAGAAACCAGTCCTAGGAAGCTTGTTTCCGGTCCAGGGAAGACATGGCTTGGCAGTTCGGGCTGGACTGTTCCCATGAGGCACAGGGTCAGACTGATTTGCATATGGCTATGTCTGAACTGGGGTGGCAGAGTGGGCTAAAGAACAGTGATGGATTAAACCCAGATCAGTTGACTGGGGTGAGTGTTTGCAATGTTCAACACTCCGTCCATCATTTCCTTTGGTTTTTGCTTTGTTCGCCATAAGTTGGCAGGGTATGCTCAGACGTGAGTCCCTTGCTCACTTTGCCACTGGATTCAAGCAAGCCTGCCTGAAGACGGCTGAAATGCCAGAAACCGGTCCTAGGAAGCTTGTTTCCGGTCCAGGGAAGACATGGCTTGGCAGTTCGGGCTGGACTGTTCCCATGAGGCACAGGGTCAGACTGATTTGCATATGGCCATGTCTGAACTGGGGTGGCAGAGTGGGCTAAAGAACAGTGATGGATTAAACCCAGATCGGTTGACTGGGGGTGAGTGTTTGCAATGTTCAACACTCCGTCCATCATTTCCTTTGGTTTTTGCCTTGTTCGCCATAAGTTGGCAGGGTATGCTCAGACGTGAGTCCCTTGCTCACTTTGCTACTGGATTCAAGCAAGCCTGGCTGAAGACGGCTGAAATGCCAGAAACCGGTCCTAGGAAGCTTGTTTCCGGTCCAGGGAAGACATGGCTTGGCAGTTCGGGCTGGACTGTTCCCATGAGGCACAGGGTCAGACTGATTTGCATATGGCCATGTCTGAACTGGGGTGGCAGAGTGGGCTAAAGAACAGTGATGGATTAAACCCAGATCAGTTGACTGGGGGTGAGTGTTTGCAATGTTCAACACTCCGTCCATCATTTCCTTTGGTTTTTGCTTTGTTCGCCATAAGTTGGCAGGGTATGCTCAGACGTGAGTCCCTTGCTCACTTTGCCACTGGATTCAAGCAAGCCTGCCTGAAGACGGCTGAAATGCCAGAAACCGGTCCTAGGAAGCTTGTTTCCGGTCCAGGGAAGACATGGCTTGGCAGTTCGGGCTGCACTGTTCCCATGAGGCACAGGGTCAGACTGATTTGCATATGGCCATGTCTGAACTGGGGTGGCAGAGTGGGCTAAAGAACAGTGATGGATTAAACCCAGATCAGTTGACTGGGGGTGAGTGTTTGCAATGTTCAACACTCCGTCCATCATTTCCTTTGCTTTTTGCTTTGTTCGCCATAAGTTGGCAGGGTATGCTCAGACGTGAGTCCCTTGCTCACTTTGCCACTGGATTCAAGCAAGCCTGGCTGAAGACGGCTGAAATGCCAGAAACCAGTCCTAGGAAGCTTGTTTCCGGTCCAGGGAAGACATGGCTTGGCAGTTCGGGCTGGACTGTTCCCATGAGGAACAGGGTCAGACTGATTTGCATATGGCCATGTCTGAACTGGGGTGGCAGAGTGGTCTAAAGAACAGTGATGGATTAAACCCAGATCAGTTGACTGGGGGTGAGTGTTTGCAATGTTCAACACTCCGTCCATCATTTCCTTTGGTTTTTGCTTTGTTCGCCATAAGTTGGCAGGGTATGCTCAGATGTGAGTCCCTTGCTCACTTTGCCACTGGATTCAAGCAAGCCTGGCTGAAGACAGCTGAAATGCCAGAAACCGGTCCTAGGAAGTTTGTTTCCGGTCCAGGGAAGACATGGCTTGGCAGTTCGGGCTGGACTGTTCCCATGAGGCACAGGGTCAGACTGATTTGCATATGGCCATGTCTGAACTGGAGTGGCAGAGTGGGCTAAAGAACAGTGATGGATTAAACCCAGATCAGTTGACTGGGGGTGAGTGTTTGCAATGTTCAACACTCCATCCATCATTTCCTTTGGTTTTTGCTTTGTTCGCCATAAGTTGGCAGGGTATGACCAGACGTGAGTCCCTTGCTCACTTTGCCACTGGATTCAAGCAAGCCTGGCTGAAGACGGCTGAAATGCCAGAAACCGGTCCTAGGAAGCTTGTTTCCGGTCCAGGGAAGACATGGCTTGGCAGTTTGGGCTGGACTGTTCCCATGAGGCACAGGGTCAGACTGATTTGCATATGGCCATGTCTGAACTGGGGTGGCAGAGTGGGCTAAAGAACAGTGATGGATTAAACCCAGATCAGTTGACTGGGGGTGAGTGTTTGCAATGTTCAACACTCCGTCCATCATTTCCTTTGGTTTTTGCTTTGTTCGCCATAAGTTGGCAGGGTATGCTCAGACGTGAGTCCCTTGCTCACTTTGCCACTGGATTCAAGCAAGCCTGCCTGAAGACGGCTGAAATGCCATAAACCAGTCCTAGGAAGCTTGTTTCCGGTCCAGGGAAGACATGGCTTGGCAGTTCGGGCTGGACTGTTCCCATGAGGCACAGGGTCAGACTGATTTGCATATGGCTATGTCTGAACTGGGGTGGCAGAGTGGGCTAAAGAACAGTGATGGATTAAACCCAGATCAGTTGACTGGGGGTGAGTGTTTGCAATGTTCAACACTCCGTCCATCATTTCCTTTGGTTTTTGCTTTGTTCGCCATAAGTTGGCAGGGTATGCTCAGACGTGAGTCCCTTGCTCACTTTGCCACTGGATTCAAGCAAGCCTGCCTGAAGACGGCTGAAATGCCAGAAACCGGTCCTAGGAAGCTTGTTTCCGGTCCAGGGAAGACATGGCTTGGCAGTTCTGGCTGGACTGTTCCCATGAGGCACAGGGTCAGACTGATTTGCATATGGCCATGTCTGAACTGGGGTGGCAGAGTGGGCTAAAGAACAGTGATGGATTAAACCCAGATCGGTTGACTGGGGGTGAGTGTTTGCAATGTTCAACACTCCGTCCATCATTTCCTTTGGTTTTTGCCTTGTTCGCCATAAGTTGGCAGGGTATGCTCAGACGTGAGTCCCTTGCTCACTTTGCTACTGGATTCAAGCAAGCCTGGCTGAAGACGGCTGAAATGCCAGAAACCGGTCCTAGGAAGCTTGTTTCCGGTCCAGGGAAGACATGGCTTGGCAGTTCGGGCTGGACTGTTCCCATGAGGCACAGGGTCAGACTGATTTGCATATGGCCATGTCTGAACTGGGGTGGCAGAGTGGGCTAAAGAACAGTGATGGATTAAACCCAGATCAGTTGACTGGGGGTGAGTGTTTGCAATGTTCAACACTCCGTCCATCATTTCCTTTGGTTTTTGCTTTGTTCGCCATAAGTTGGCAGGGTATGCTCAGACGTGAGTCCCTTGCTCACTTTGCCACTGGATTCAAGCAAGCCTGCCTGAAGACGGCTGAAATGCCAGAAACCGGTCCTAGGAAGCTTGTTTCCGGTCCAGGGAAGACATGGCTTGGCAGTTCGGGCTGGACTGTTCCCATGAGGCACAGGGTCAGACTGATTTGCATATGGCCATGTCTGAACTGGGGTGGCAGAGTGGGCTAAAGAACAGTGATGGATTAAACCCAGATCAGTTGACTGGGGGTGAGTGTTTGCAATGTTCAACACTCCGTCCATCATTTCCTTTGCTTTTTGCTTTGTTCGCCATAAGTTGGCAGGGTATGTTCAGACGTGAGTCCCTTGCTCACTTTGCCACTGGATTCAAGCAAGCCTGGCTGAAGACGGCTGAAATGCCAGAAACCAGTCCTAGGAAGCTTGTTTCCGGTCCAGGGAAGACATGGCTTGGCAGTTCGGGCTGGACTGTTCCCATGAGGAACAGGGTCAGACTGATTTGCATATGGCCATGTCTGAACTGGGGTGGCAGAGTGGGCTAAAGAACAGTGATGGATTAAACCCAGATCAGTTGACTGGGGGTAAGTGTTTGCAATGTTCAACACTCCGTCCATCATTTCCTTTGGTTTTTGCTTTGTTCGCCATAAGTTGGCAGGGTATGCTCAGACGTGAGTCCCTTGCTCACTTTGCCACTGGATTCAAGCAAGCCTGGCTGAAGACAGCTGAAATGCCAGAAACCGGTCCTAGGAAGTTTGTTTCCGGTCCAGGGAAGACATGGCTTGGCAGTTCGGGCTGGACTGTTCCCATGAGGCACAGGGTCAGACTGATTTGCATATGGCCTTGTCTGAACTGGAGTGGCAGAGTGGGCTAAAGAACAGTGATGGATTAAACCCAGATCAGTTGACTGGGGGTGAGTGTTTGCAATGTTCAACACTCCGTCCATCATTTCCTTTGGTTTTTGCTTTGTTCGCCATAAGTTGGCAGGGTATGCTCAGACGTGAGTCCCTTGCTCACTTTGCCACTGGATTCAAGCAAGCCTGGCTGAAGACGGCTGAAATGCCAGAAACCGGTCCTAGGAAGCTTGTTTCCGGTCCAGGGAAGACATGGCTTGGCAGTTCGGGCTGGACTGTTCCCATGAGGCACAGGGTCAGACTGATTTGCATATGGCCATGTCTGAACTGGGATGGCAGAGTGGGCTAAAGAACAGTGATGGATTAAACCCAGATCAGTTGACTGGGGGTGAGTGTTTGCAATGTTCAACACTCCGTCCATCATTTCCTTTGGTTTTTGCTTTGTTCGCTATAAGTTGGCAGGGTATGCTCAGACGTGAGTCCCTTGCTCACTTTGCCACTGGATTCAAGCAAGCCTGGCTGAAGACGGCTGAAATGCCAGAAACCGGTCCTAGGAAGCTTGTTTCCGGTCCAGGGAAGACATGGCTTGGCAGTTCAGGCTGGACTGTTCCCATGAGGCACAGGGTCAGACTGATTTGCATATGGCCATGTCTGAACTGGGGTGGCAGAGTGGGCTAAAGAACAGTGATGGATTAAACCCAGATCAGTTGACTGGGGGTGAGTGTTTGCAATGTTGAACACTCCATCCATCATTTCCTTTGGTTTTTGCTTTGTTCGCCATAAGTTGGCAGGGTATGCTCAGACGTGAGTCCCTTGCTCACTTTGCCACTGGATTCAAGCAAGCCTGGCTGAAAACGGCTGAAATGCCAAAAACCGGTCCTAGGAAGCTTGTTTCCGGTCCAGGGAAGACATGGCTTGGCAGTTTGGGCTGGACTGTTCCCATGAGGCACAGGGTCAGACTGATTTGCATATGGCCATGTCTGAACTGGGGTGGCAGAGTGGGCTAAAGAACAGTGATGGATTAAACCCAGATCAGTTGACTGGGGGTGAGTGTTTGCAATGTTCAACACTCCGTCCATCATTTCCTTTGGTTTTTGCTTTGTTCGCCATAAGTTGGCAGGGTATGCTCAGACGTGAGTCCCTTGCTCACTTTGCCACTGGATTCAAGCAAGCCTGGCTGAAGACGGCTGAAATGCCAGAAACCGGTCCTAGGAAGCTTGTTTCCGGTCCAGGGAAGACATGGCTTGGCAGTTCGGGCTGGACTGTTCCCATGAGGAACAGGGTCAGACTGATTTGCATATGGCCATGTCTGAACTGGGATGGCAGAGTGGGCTAAAGAACAGTGATGGATTAAACCCAGATCAGTTGACTGGGGGTGAGTGTTTGCAATGTTCAACACTCCGTCCATCATTTCCTTTGGTTTTTGCTTTGTTCGCTATAAGTTGGCAGGGTATGCTCAGACGTGAGTCCCTTGCTCACTTTGCCACTGGATTCAAGCAAGCCTGGCTGAAGACGGCTGAAATGCCAGAAACCGGTCCTAGGAAGCTTGTTTCCGGTCCAGGGAAGACATGGCTTGGCAGTTTGGGCTGGACTGTTCCCATGAGGCACAGGTTCAGACTGATTTGCATATGGCCATGTCTGAACTGGGGTGGCAGAGTGGGCTAAAGAACAGTGATGGATTAAACCCAGATCAGTTGACTGGGGGTGAGTGTTTGCAATGTTCAACACTCCGTCCATCATTTCCTTTGCTTTTTGCTTTGTTCGCCATAAGTTGGCAGGGTATGCTCAGACGTGAGTCCCTTGCTCACTTTGCCACTGGATTCAAGCAAGCCTGGCTGAAGACGGCTGAAATGCCAGAAACAGGTCCTAGGAAGCTTGTTTCCGGTCCAGGGAAGACATGGCTTGGCAGTTCGGGCTGGACTGTTCCCATGAGGAACAGGGTCAGACTGATTTGCATATGGCCATGTCTGAACTGGGGTGGCAGAGTGGGCTAAAGAACAGTGATGGATTAAACCCAGATCAGTTGACTGGGGGTGAGTGTTTGCAATGTTCAACACTCCGTCCATCATTTCCTTTGGTTTTTGCTTTGTTCGCCATAAGTTGGCAGGGTATGCTCAGACGTGAGTCCCTTGCTCACTTTCCCACTGGATTCAAGCAAGCCTGGCTGAAGACAGCTGAAATGCCAGAAACCGGTCCTAGGAAGTTTGTTTCCGGTCCAGGGAAGACATGGCTTGGCAGTTCGGGCTGGACTGTTCCCATGAGGCACAGGGTCAGACTGATTTGCATATGGCCATGTCTGAACTGGGGTGGCAGAGTGGGCTAAAGAACAGTGATGGATTAAACCCAGATCAGTTGACTGGGGTGAGTGTTTGCAATGTTCAACACTCCGTCCATCATTTCCTTTGGTTTTTGCTTTGTTCGCCATAAGTTGGCAGGGTATGCTCAGACGTGAGTCCCTTGCTCACTTTGCCACTGGATTCAAGCAAGCCTGGCTGAAGACGGCTGAAATGCCAGAAACCGGTCCTAGGAAGCTTGTTTCCGGTCCAGGGAAGACATGGCTTGGCAGTTCGGGCTGGACTGTTCCCATGAGGCACAGGGTCAGACTGATTTGCATATGGCCATGTCTGAACTGGGGTGGCAGAGTGGGCTAAAGAACAGTGATGGATTAAACCCAGATCAGTTGACTGGGGGTGAGTGTTTGCAATGTTCAACACTCCGTCCATCATTTCCTTTGGTTTTTGCTTTGTTCGCTATAAGTTGGCAGGGTATGCTCAGACGTGAGTCCCTTGCTCACTTTACCACTGGATTCAAGCAAGCCTGGCTGAAGACGGCTGAAATGCCAGAAACCGGTCCTAGGAAGCTTGTTTCCGGTCCAGGGAAGACATGGCTTGGCAGTTCAGGCTGGACTGTTCCCATGAGGCACAGGGTCAGACTGATTTGCATATGGCCATGTCTGAACTGGGGTGGCAGAGTGGGCTAAAGAACAGTGATGGATTAAACCCAGATCAGTTGACTGGGGGTGAGTGTTTGCAATGTTCAACACTCCATCCATCATTTCCTTTGGTTTTTGCTTTGTTCGCCATAAGTTGGCAGGGTATGCTCAGACGTGAGTCCCTTGCTCACTTTGCCACTGGATTCAAGCAAGCCTGGCTGAAGACGGCTGAAATGCCAGAAACCGGTCCTAGGAAGCTTGTTTCCGGTCCAGGGAAGACATGGCTTGGCAGTTTGGGCTGGACTGTTCCCATGAGGCACAGGGTCAGACTGATTTGCATATGGCCATGTCTGAACTGGGGTGGCAGAGTGGGCTAAAGAACAGTGATGGATTAAACCCAGATCAGTTGACTGGGGGTGAGTGTTTGCAATGTTCAACACTCCGTCCATCATTTCCTTTGGTTTTTGCTTTGTTCGCCATAAGTTGGCAGGGTATGCTCAGACGTGAGTCCCTTGCTCACTTTGCCACTGGATTCAAGCAAGCCTGCCTGAAGACGTCTGAAATGCCAGAAACCAGTCCTAGGAAGCTTGTTTCCGGTCCAGGGAAGACATGGCTTGGCAGTTCGGGCTGGACTGTTCCCATGAGGCACAGGGTCAGACTGATTTGCATATGGCCATGTCTGAACTGGGGTGGCAGAGTGGGCTAAAGAACAGTGATGGATTAAACGCAGATCAGTTGACTGGGGGTGAGTGTTTGCAATGTTCAACACTCCGTCCATCATTTCCTTTGGTTTTTGCTTTGTTCGCCATAAGTTGGCAGGGTATGCTCAGACGTGAGTCCCTTGCTCACTTTGCCACTGGATTCAAGCAAGCCTGCCTGAAGACGGCTGAAATGCCAGAAACCGGTCCTAGGAAGCTTGTTTCCGGTCCAGGGAAGACATGGCTTGGCAGTTCGGGCTGGACTGTTCCCATGAGGCACAGGGTCAGACTGATTTGCATATGGCCATGTCTGAACTGGGGTGGCAGAGTGGGCTAAAGAACAGTGATGGATTAAACCCAGATCGGTTGACTGGGGGTGAGTGTTTGCAATGTTCAACACTCCGTCCATCATTTCCTTTGGTTTTTGCCTTGTTCGCCATAAGTTGGCAGGGTATGCTCAGACGTGAGTCCCTTGCTCACTTTGCCACTGGATTCAAGCAAGCCTGGCTGAAGACGGCTGAAATGCCAGAAACCGGTCCTAGGAAGCTTTTTTCCGGTCCAGGGAAGACATGGCTTGGCAGTTCGGGCTGGACTGTTCCCATGAGGCACAGGGTCAGACTGATTTGCATATGGCCATGTCTGAACTGGGGTGGCAGAGTTGGCTAAAGAACAGTGATGGATTAAACCCAGATCAGTTGACTGGGGGTGAGTGTTTGCAATGTTCAACACTCCGTCCATCATTTCCTTTGGTTTTTGCTTTGTTCGCCATAAGTTGGCAGGGTATGCTCAGACGTGAGTTCCTTGCTCACTGTGCCACTGGATTCAAGCAAGCCTGGCTGAAGACGGCTGAAATGCCAGAAACCGGTCCTAGGAAGCTTGTTTCCGGTCCAGGGAAGACATGGCTTGGCAGTTCGGGCTGGACTGTTCCCATGAGGCACAGGGTCAGACTGATTTGCATATGGCCATGTCTGAACTGGGGTGGCAGAGTGGGCTAAAGAACAGTGATGGATTAAACCCAGATCAGTTGACTTGGGGTGAGGGTTTGCAATGTTCAACACTCCGTCCATCATTTCCTTTGGTTTTTGCTTTGTTCGCCATAAGTTGGCAGGGTATGCTCAGACGTGAGTCCCTTGCTCACTTTGCCACTGGATTCAAGCAAGCCTGGCTGAAGACAGCTGAAATGCCAGAAACCAGTCCTAGGAAGCTTGTTTCCGGTCCAGGGAAGACATGGCTTGGTAGTTCGGGCTGGACTGTTCCCATGAGGCACAGGGTCAGACTGATTTGCATATGGCCATGTCTGAACTGGGGTGGCAGAGTGGGCTAAAGAACAGTGATGGATTAAACCCAGATCAGTTGACTGGGGGTGAGTGTTTGCAATGTTCAACACTCCGTCCATCATTTCCTTTGGTTTTTGCTTTGTTCGCCATAAGTTGGCAGGGTATGCTCAGACGTGAGTCCCTTGCTCACTTTGCCACTGGATTCAAGCAAGCCTGTTTGAAGACGGCTGAAATGCCAGAAACCGGTCCTAGGAAGCTTGTTTCCGGTCCAGGGAAGACATGGCTTGGCAGTTCGGGCTGGACTGTTCCCATGAGGCACAGGGTCAGACTGATTTGCATATGGCCATGTCTGAACTGGGGTGGCAGAGTGGGCTAAAGAACAGTGATGGATTAAACCCAGATCAGTTGACTGGGGGTGAGTGTTTGCAATGTTCAACACTCCGTCCATCATTTCCTTTGGTTTTTGCTTTGTTCGCTATAAGTTGGCAGGGTATGCTCAGACGTGAGTCCCTTGCTCACTTTGCCACTGGATTCAAGCAAGCCTGGCTGAAGACGGCTGAAATGCCAGAAACCGGTCCTAGGAAGCTTGTTTCCGGTCCAGGGAAGACATGGCTTGGCAGTTCAGGCTGGACTGTTCCCATGAGGCACAGGGTCAGACTGATTTGCATATGGCCATGTCTGAACTGGGGTGGCAGAGTGGGCTAAAGAACAGTGATGGATTAAACCCAGATCAGTTGACTGGGGGTAAGTGTTTGCAATGTACAACACTCCGTCCATCATTTCCTTTGGTTTTTGCCTTGTTCGCCATAAGTTGGCAGGGTATGCTCAGACGTGAGTCCCTTGCTCACTTTGCCACTGGATTCAAGCAAGCCTGGCTGAAGACAGCTGAAAAGCCAGAAACCGGTCCTAGGAAGTTTGTTTCCGGTCCAGGGAAGACATGGCTTGGCAGTTCGGGCTGGACTGTTCCCATGAGGCACAGGGTCAGACTGATTTGCATATGGCCATGTCTGAACTGGAGTGGCAGAGTGGGCTAAAGAACAGTGATGGATTAAACCCAGATCAGTTGACTGGGGGTGAGTGTTTGCAATGTTCAACACTCCATCCATCATTTCCTTTGGTTTTTGCTTTGTTCGCTATAAGTTGGCAGGGTATGCTCAGACGTGAGTCCCTTGCTCACTTTACCACTGGATTCAAGCAAGCCTGGCTGAAGACGGCTGAAATGCCAGAAACCGGTCCTAGGAAGCTTGTTTCCGGTCCAGGGAAGACATGGCTTGGCAGTTCAGGCTGGACTGTTCCCATGAGGCACAGGGTCAGACTGATTTGCATATGGCCATGTCTGAACTGGGGTGGCAGAGTGGGCTAAAGAACAGTGATGGATTAAACCCAGATCAGTTGACTGGGGGTGAGTGTTTGCAATGTTCAACACTCCATCCATCATTTCCTTTGGTTTTTGCTTTGTTCGCCATAAGTTGGCAGGGTATGCTCAGACGTGAGTCCCTTGCTCACTTTGCCACTGGATTCAAGCAAGCCTGGCTGAAGACGGCTGAAATGCCAGAAACCGGTCCTAGGAAGCTTGTTTCCGGTCCAGGGAAGACATGGCTTGGCAGTTCGGGCTGGACTGTTCCCATGAGGAACAGGGTCAGACTGATTTGCATATGGCCATGTCTGAACTGGGGTGGCAGAGTGGGCTAAAGAACAGTGATGGATTAAACCCAGATCAGGTGACTGGGGGTGAGTGTTTGCAATGTTCAACACTCCGTCCATCATTTCCTTTGGTTTTTGCTTTGTTCGCCATAAGTTGGCAGGGTATGCTCAGACGTGAGTCCCTTGCTCACTTTGCCACTGGATTCAAGCAAGCCTGGCTGAAGACAGCTGAAATGCCAGAAACCGGTCCTAGGAAGTTTGTTTCCGGTCCAGGGAAGACATTGCTTGGCAGTTCGGGCTGGACTGTTCCCATTAGGCACAGGGTCAGACTGATTTGCATATGGCCATGTCTGAACTGGGGTGGCAGAGTGGGCTAAAGAACAGTGATGGATTAAACCCAGATCAGTTGACTGGGGGTGAGTGTTTGCAATGTTGAACACTCCATCCATCATTTCCTTTGGTTTTTGCTTTGTTCGCCATAAGTTGGCAGGGTATGCTCAGACGTGAGTCCCTTGCTCACTTTGCCACTGGATTCAAGCAAGCCTGGCTGAAAACGGCTGAAATGCCAGAAACCGGTCCTAGGAAGCTTGTTTCCGGTCCAGGGAAGACATGGCTTGGCAGTTTGGGCTGGACTGTTCCCATGAGGCACAGGGTCAGACTGATTTGCATATGGCCATGTCTGAACTGGGGTGGCAGAGTGGGCTAAAGAACAGTGATGGATTAAACCCAGATCAGTTGACTGGGGGTGAGTGTTTGCAATGTTCAACACTCCGTCCATCATTTCCTTTGCTTTTTGCTTTGTACGCCATAAGTTGGCAGGGTATGCTCAGACGTGAGTCCCTTGCTCACTTTGCCACTGGATTCAAGCAAGCCTGGCTGAAGACGGCTGAAATGCCAGAAACCGGTCCTAGGAAGCTTGTTTCCGGTCCAGGGAAGACATGGCTTGGCAGTTCGGGCTGGACTGTTCCCATGAGGAACAGGGTCAGACTGATTTGCATATGGCCATGTCTGAACTGGGGTGGCAGAGTGGGCTAAAGAACAGTGATGGATTAAACCCAGATCAGTTGACTGGGGGTGAGTGTTTGCAATGTTCAACACTCCGTCCATCATTTCCTTTGGTTTTTGCTTTGTTCGCCATAAGTTGGCAGGGTATGCTCAGACGTGAGTCCCTTGCTCACTTTGCCACTGGATTCAAGCAAGCCTGGCTGAAGACAGCTGAAATGCCAGAAACCGGTCCTAGGAAGTTTGTTTCCGGTCCAGGGAAGACATGGCTTGGCAGTTCGGGCTGGACTGTTCCCATGAGGCACAGGGTCAGACTGATTTGCATATGGCCATGTCTGAACTGGGGTGGCAGAGTGGGCTAAAGAACAGTGATGGATTAAACCCAGATCAGTTGACTGGGGTGAGTGTTTGCAATGTTCAACACTCCGTCCATAATTTCCTTTGGTTTTTGCTTTGTTCGCCATAAGTTGGCAGGGTATGCTCAGACGTGAGTCCCTTGCTCACTTTGCCACTGGATTCAAGCAAGCCTGGCTGAAGACGGCTGAAATGCCAGAAACCGGTCCTAGGAAGCTTGTTTCCGGTCCAGGGAAGACATGGCTTGGCAGTTCGGGCTGGACTGTTCCCATGAGGCACAGGGTCAGACTGATTTGCATATGGCCATGTCTGAACTGGGGTGGCAGAGTGGGCTAAAGAACAGTGATGGATTAAACCCAGATCAGTTGACTGGGGGTGAGTGTTTGCAATGTTCAACACTCCGTCCATCATTTCCTTTGGTTTTTGCTTTGTTCGCTATAAGTTGGCAGGGTATGCTCAGACGTGAGTCCCTTGCTCACTTTACCACTGGATTCAAGCAAGCCTGGCTGAAGACGGCTGAAATGCCAGAAACCGGTCCTAGGAAGCTTGTTTTCGGTCCAGGGAAGACATGGCTTGGCAGTTCAGGCTGGACTGTTCCCATGAGGCACAGGGTCAGACTGATTTGCATATGGCCATGTCTGAACTGGGGTGGCAGAGTGGGCTAAAGAACAGTGATGGATTAAACCCAGATCAGTTGACTGGGGGTGAGTGTTTGCAATGTTCAACACTCCGTCCATCATTTCCTTTGCTTTTTGCTTTGTTCGCCATAAGTTGGCAGGGTATGCTCAGACGTGAGTCCCTTGCTCACTTTGCCACTGGATTCAAGCAAGCCTGGCTGAAGACGGCTGAAATGCCAGAAACAGGTCCTAGGAAGCTTGTTTCCGGTCCAGGGAAGACATGGCTTGGCAGTTCGGGCTGGACTGTTCCCATGAGGAACAGGGTCAGACTGATTTGCATATGGCCATGTCTGAACTGGGGTGGCAGAGTGGGCTAAAGAACAGTGATGGATTAAACCCAGATCAGTTGACTGGGGGTGAGTGTTTGCAATGTTCAACACTCCGTCCATCATTTCCTTTGGTTTTTGCTTTGTTCGCCATAAGTTGGCAGGGTATGCTCAGACGTGAGTCCCTTGCTCACTTTCCCACTGGATTCAAGCAAGCCTGGCTGAAGACAGCTGAAATGCCAGAAACCGGTCCTAGGAAGTTTGTTTCCGGTCCAGGGAAGACATGGCTTGGCAGTTCGGGCTGGACTGTTCCCATGAGGCACAGGGTCAGACTGATTTGCATATGGCCATGTCTGAACTGGGGTGGCAGAGTGGGCTAAAGAACAGTGATGGATTAAACCCAGATCAGTTGACTGGGGTGAGTGTTTGCAATGTTCAACACTCCGTCCATCATTTCCTTTGGTTTTTGCTTTGTTCGCCATAAGTTGGCAGGGTATGCTCAGACGTGAGTCCCTTGCTCACTTTGCCACTGGATTCAAGCAAGCCTGGCTGAAGACGGCTGAAATGCCAGAAACCGGTCCTAGGAAGCTTGTTTCCGGTCCAGGGAAGACATGGCTTGGCAGTTCGGGCTGGACTGTTCCCATGAGGCACAGGGTCAGACTGATTTGCATATGGCCATGTCTGAACTGGGGTGGCAGAGTGGGCTAAAGAACAGTGATGGATTAAACCCAGATCAGTTGACTGGGGGTGAGTGTTTGCAATGTTCAACACTCCGTCCATCATTTCCTTTGGTTTTTGCTTTGTTCGCTATAAGTTGGCAGGGTATGCTCAGACGTGAGTCCCTTGCTCACTTTACCACTGGATTCAAGCAAGCCTGGCTGAAGACGGCTGAAATGCCAGAAACCGGTCCTAGGAAGCTTGTTTCCGGTCCAGGGAAGACATGGCTTGGCAGTTCAGGCTGGACTGTTCCCATGAGGCACAGGGTCAGACTGATTTGCATATGGCCATGTCTGAACTGGGGTGGCAGAGTGGGCTAAAGAACAGTGATGGATTAAACCCAGATCAGTTGACTGGGGGTGAGTGTTTGCAATGTTCAACACTCCATCCATCATTTCCTTTGGTTTTTGCTTTGTTCGCCATAAGTTGGCAGGGTATGCTCAGACGTGAGTCCCTTGCTCACTTTGCCACTGGATTCAAGCAAGCCTGGCTGAAGACGGCTGAAATGCCAGAAACCGGTCCTAGGAAGCTTGTTTCCGGTCCAGGGAAGACATGGCTTGGCAGTTTGGGCTGGACTGTTCCCATGAGGCACAGGGTCAGACTGATTTGCATATGGCCATGTCTGAACTGGGGTGGCAGAGTGGGCTAAAGAACAGTGATGGATTAAACCCAGATCAGTTGACTGGGGGTGAGTGTTTGCAATGTTCAACACTCCGTCCATCATTTCCTTTGGTTTTTGCTTTGTTCGCCATAAGTTGGCAGGGTATGCTCAGACGTGAGTCCCTTGCTCACTTTGCCACTGGATTCAAGCAAGCCTGCCTGAAGACGTCTGAAATGCCAGAAACCAGTCCTAGGAAGCTTGTTTCCGGTCCAGGGAAGACATGGCTTGGCAGTTCGGGCTGGACTGTTCCCATGAGGCACAGGGTCAGACTGATTTGCATATGGCCATGTCTGAACTGGGGTGGCAGAGTGGGCTAAAGAACAGTGATGGATTAAACGCAGATCAGTTGACTGGGGGTGAGTGTTTGCAATGTTCAACACTCCGTCCATCATTTCCTTTGGTTTTTGCTTTGTTCGCCATAAGTTGGCAGGGTATGCTCAGACGTGAGTCCCTTGCTCACTTTGCCACTGGATTCAAGCAAGCCTGCCTGAAGACGGCTGAAATGCCAGAAACCGGTCCTAGGAAGCTTGTTTCCGGTCCAGGGAAGACATGGCTTGGCAGTTCGGGCTGGACTGTTCCCATGAGGCACAGGGTCAGACTGATTTGCATATGGCCATGTCTGAACTGGGGTGGCAGAGTGGGCTAAAGAACAGTGATGGATTAAACCCAGATCGGTTGACTGGGGGTGAGTGTTTGCAATGTTCAACACTCCGTCCATCATTTCCTTTGGTTTTTGCCTTGTTCGCCATAAGTTGGCAGGGTATGCTCAGACGTGAGTCCCTTGCTCACTTTGCCACTGGATTCAAGCAAGCCTGGCTGAAGACGGCTGAAATGCCAGAAACCGGTCCTAGGAAGCTTTTTTCCGGTCCAGGGAAGACATGGCTTGGCAGTTCGGGCTGGACTGTTCCCATGAGGCACAGGGTCAGACTGATTTGCATATGGCCATGTCTGAACTGGGGTGGCAGAGTTGGCTAAAGAACAGTGATGGATTAAACCCAGATCAGTTGACTGGGGGTGAGTGTTTGCAATGTTCAACACTCCGTCCATCATTTCCTTTGGTTTTTGCTTTGTTCGCCATAAGTTGGCAGGGTATGCTCAGACGTGAGTTCCTTGCTCACTGTGCCACTGGATTCAAGCAAGCCTGGCTGAAGACGGCTGAAATGCCAGAAACCGGTCCTAGGAAGCTTGTTTCCGGTCCAGGGAAGACATGGCTTGGCAGTTCGGGCTGGACTGTTCCCATGAGGCACAGGGTCAGACTGATTTGCATATGGCCATGTCTGAACTGGGGTGGCAGAGTGGGCTAAAGAACAGTGATGGATTAAACCCAGATCAGTTGACTTGGGGTGAGGGTTTGCAATGTTCAACACTCCGTCCATCATTTCCTTTGGTTTTTGCTTTGTTCGCCATAAGTTGGCAGGGTATGCTCAGACGTGAGTCCCTTGCTCACTTTGCCACTGGATTCAAGCAAGCCTGGCTGAAGACAGCTGAAATGCCAGAAACCAGTCCTAGGAAGCTTGTTTCCGGTCCAGGGAAGACATGGCTTGGTAGTTCGGGCTGGACTGTTCCCATGAGGCACAGGGTCAGACTGATTTGCATATGGCCATGTCTGAACTGGGGTGGCAGAGTGGGCTAAAGAACAGTGATGGATTAAACCCAGATCAGTTGACTGGGGGTGAGTGTTTGCAATGTTCAACACTCCGTCCATCATTTCCTTTGGTTTTTGCTTTGTTCGCCATAAGTTGGCAGGGTATGCTCAGACGTGAGTCCCTTGCTCACTTTGCCACTGGATTCAAGCAAGCCTGTTTGAAGACGGCTGAAATGCCAGAAACCGGTCCTAGGAAGCTTGTTTCCGGTCCAGGGAAGACATGGCTTGGCAGTTCGGGCTGGACTGTTCCCATGAGGCACAGGGTCAGACTGATTTGCATATGGCCATGTCTGAACTGGGGTGGCAGAGTGGGCTAAAGAACAGTGATGGATTAAACCCAGATCAGTTGACTGGGGGTGAGTGTTTGCAATGTTCAACACTCCGTCCATCATTTCCTTTGGTTTTTGCTTTGTTCGCTATAAGTTGGCAGGGTATGCTCAGACGTGAGTCCCTTGCTCACTTTGCCACTGGATTCAAGCAAGCCTGGCTGAAGACGGCTGAAATGCCAGAAACCGGTCCTAGGAAGCTTGTTTCCGGTCCAGGGAAGACATGGCTTGGCAGTTCAGGCTGGACTGTTCCCATGAGGCACAGGGTCAGACTGATTTGCATATGGCCATGTCTGAACTGGGGTGGCAGAGTGGGCTAAAGAACAGTGATGGATTAAACCCAGATCAGTTGACTGGGGGTAAGTGTTTGCAATGTACAACACTCCGTCCATCATTTCCTTTGGTTTTTGCCTTGTTCGCCATAAGTTGGCAGGGTATGCTCAGACGTGAGTCCCTTGCTCACTTTGCCACTGGATTCAAGCAAGCCTGGCTGAAGACAGCTGAAAAGCCAGAAACCGGTCCTAGGAAGTTTGTTTCCGGTCCAGGGAAGACATGGCTTGGCAGTTCGGGCTGGACTGTTCCCATGAGGCACAGGGTCAGACTGATTTGCATATGGCCATGTCTGAACTGGAGTGGCAGAGTGGGCTAAAGAACAGTGATGGATTAAACCCAGATCAGTTGACTGGGGGTGAGTGTTTGCAATGTTCAACACTCCATCCATCATTTCCTTTGGTTTTTGCTTTGTTCGCTATAAGTTGGCAGGGTATGCTCAGACGTGAGTCCCTTGCTCACTTTACCACTGGATTCAAGCAAGCCTGGCTGAAGACGGCTGAAATGCCAGAAACCGGTCCTAGGAAGCTTGTTTCCGGTCCAGGGAAGACATGGCTTGGCAGTTCAGGCTGGACTGTTCCCATGAGGCACAGGGTCAGACTGATTTGCATATGGCCATGTCTGAACTGGGGTGGCAGAGTGGGCTAAAGAACAGTGATGGATTAAACCCAGATCAGTTGACTGGGGGTGAGTGTTTGCAATGTTCAACACTCCATCCATCATTTCCTTTGGTTTTTGCTTTGTTCGCCATAAGTTGGCAGGGTATGCTCAGACGTGAGTCCCTTGCTCACTTTGCCACTGGATTCAAGCAAGCCTGGCTGAAGACGGCTGAAATGCCAGAAACCGGTCCTAGGAAGCTTGTTTCCGGTCCAGGGAAGACATGGCTTGGCAGTTCGGGCTGGACTGTTCCCATGAGGAACAGGGTCAGACTGATTTGCATATGGCCATGTCTGAACTGGGGTGGCAGAGTGGGCTAAAGAACAGTGATGGATTAAACCCAGATCAGGTGACTGGGGGTGAGTGTTTGCAATGTTCAACACTCCGTCCATCATTTCCTTTGGTTTTTGCTTTGTTCGCCATAAGTTGGCAGGGTATGCTCAGACGTGAGTCCCTTGCTCACTTTGCCACTGGATTCAAGCAAGCCTGGCTGAAGACAGCTGAAATGCCAGAAACCGGTCCTAGGAAGTTTGTTTCCGGTCCAGGGAAGACATTGCTTGGCAGTTCGGGCTGGACTGTTCCCATTAGGCACAGGGTCAGACTGATTTGCATATGGCCATGTCTGAACTGGGGTGGCAGAGTGGGCTAAAGAACAGTGATGGATTAAACCCAGATCAGTTGACTGGGGGTGAGTGTTTGCAATGTTGAACACTCCATCCATCATTTCCTTTGGTTTTTGCTTTGTTCGCCATAAGTTGGCAGGGTATGCTCAGACGTGAGTCCCTTGCTCACTTTGCCACTGGATTCAAGCAAGCCTGGCTGAAAACGGCTGAAATGCCAGAAACCGGTCCTAGGAAGCTTGTTTCCGGTCCAGGGAAGACATGGCTTGGCAGTTTGGGCTGGACTGTTCCCATGAGGCACAGGGTCAGACTGATTTGCATATGGCCATGTCTGAACTGGGGTGGCAGAGTGGGCTAAAGAACAGTGATGGATTAAACCCAGATCAGTTGACTGGGGGTGAGTGTTTGCAATGTTCAACACTCCGTCCATCATTTCCTTTGCTTTTTGCTTTGTACGCCATAAGTTGGCAGGGTATGCTCAGACGTGAGTCCCTTGCTCACTTTGCCACTGGATTCAAGCAAGCCTGGCTGAAGACGGCTGAAATGCCAGAAACCGGTCCTAGGAAGCTTGTTTCCGGTCCAGGGAAGACATGGCTTGGCAGTTCGGGCTGGACTGTTCCCATGAGGAACAGGGTCAGACTGATTTGCATATGGCCATGTCTGAACTGGGGTGGCAGAGTGGGCTAAAGAACAGTGATGGATTAAACCCAGATCAGTTGACTGGGGGTGAGTGTTTGCAATGTTCAACACTCCGTCCATCATTTCCTTTGGTTTTTGCTTTGTTCGCCATAAGTTGGCAGGGTATGCTCAGACGTGAGTCCCTTGCTCACTTTGCCACTGGATTCAAGCAAGCCTGGCTGAAGACAGCTGAAATGCCAGAAACCGGTCCTAGGAAGTTTGTTTCCGGTCCAGGGAAGACATGGCTTGGCAGTTCGGGCTGGACTGTTCCCATGAGGCACAGGGTCAGACTGATTTGCATATGGCCATGTCTGAACTGGGGTGGCAGAGTGGGCTAAAGAACAGTGATGGATTAAACCCAGATCAGTTGACTGGGGTGAGTGTTTGCAATGTTCAACACTCCGTCCATAATTTCCTTTGGTTTTTGCTTTGTTCGCCATAAGTTGGCAGGGTATGCTCAGACGTGAGTCCCTTGCTCACTTTGCCACTGGATTCAAGCAAGCCTGGCTGAAGACGGCTGAAATGCCAGAAACCGGTCCTAGGAAGCTTGTTTCCGGTCCAGGGAAGACATGGCTTGGCAGTTCGGGCTGGACTGTTCCCATGAGGCACAGGGTCAGACTGATTTGCATATGGCCATGTCTGAACTGGGGTGGCAGAGTGGGCTAAAGAACAGTGATGGATTAAACCCAGATCAGTTGACTGGGGGTGAGTGTTTGCAATGTTCAACACTCCGTCCATCATTTCCTTTGGTTTTTGCTTTGTTCGCTATAAGTTGGCAGGGTATGCTCAGACGTGAGTCCCTTGCTCACTTTACCACTGGATTCAAGCAAGCCTGGCTGAAGACGGCTGAAATGCCAGAAACCGGTCCTAGGAAGCTTGTTTTCGGTCCAGGGAAGACATGGCTTGGCAGTTCAGGCTGGACTGTTCCCATGAGGCACAGGGTCAGACTGATTTGCATATGGCCATGTCTGAACTGGGGTGGCAGAGTGGGCTAAAGAACAGTGATGGATTAAACCCAGATCAGTTGACTGGGGGTGAGTGTTTGCAATGTTCAACACTCCGTCCATCATTTCCTTTGCTTTTTGCTTTGTTCGCCATAAGTTGGCAGGGTATGCTCAGACGTGAGTCCCTTGCTCACTTTGCCACTGGATTCAAGCAAGCCTGGCTGAAGACGGCTGAAATGCCAGAAACAGGTCCTAGGAAGCTTGTTTCCGGTCCAGGGAAGACATGGCTTGGCAGTTCGGGCTGGACTGTTCCCATGAGGAACAGGGTCAGACTGATTTGCATATGGCCATGTCTGAACTGGGGTGGCAGAGTGGGCTAAAGAACAGTGATGGATTAAACCCAGATCAGTTGACTGGGGGTGAGTGTTTGCAATGTTCAACACTCCGTCCATCATTTCCTTTGGTTTTTGCTTTGTTCGCCATAAGTTGGCAGGGTATGCTCAGACGTGAGTCCCTTGCTCACTTTCCCACTGGATTCAAGCAAGCCTGGCTGAAGACAGCTGAAATGCCAGAAACCGGTCCTAGGAAGTTTGTTTCCGGTCCAGGGAAGACATGGCTTGGCAGTTCGGGCTGGACTGTTCCCATGAGGCACAGGGTCAGACTGATTTGCATATGGCCATGTCTGAACTGGGGTGGCAGAGTGGGCTAAAGAACAGTGATGGATTAAACCCAGATCAGTTGACTGGGGTGAGTGTTTGCAATGTTCAACACTCCGTCCATCATTTCCTTTGGTTTTTGCTTTGTTCGCCATAAGTTGGCAGGGTATGCTCAGACGTGAGTCCCTTGCTCACTTTGCCACTGGATTCAAGCAAGCCTGGCTGAAGACGGCTGAAATGCCAGAAACCGGTCCTAGGAAGCTTGTTTCCGGTCCAGGGAAGACATGGCTTGGCAGTTCGGGCTGGACTGTTCCCATGAGGCACAGGGTCAGACTGATTTGCATATGGCCATGTCTGAACTGGGGTGGCAGAGTGGGCTAAAGAACAGTGATGGATTAAACCCAGATCAGTTGACTGGGGGTGAGTGTTTGCAATGTTCAACACTCCGTCCATCATTTCCTTTGGTTTTTGCTTTGTTCGCTATAAGTTGGCAGGGTATGCTCAGACGTGAGTCCCTTGCTCACTTTACCACTGGATTCAAGCAAGCCTGGCTGAAGACGGCTGAAATGCCAGAAACCGGTCCTAGGAAGCTTGTTTCCGGTCCAGGGAAGACATGGCTTGGCAGTTCAGGCTGGACTGTTCCCATGAGGCACAGGGTCAGACTGATTTGCATATGGCCATGTCTGAACTGGGG